>NC_037671.1:97434596-97677607 GCF_003255815.1 Theropithecus gelada | reverse complement strand
ATGGCATTGAATCTATAAATTACCTTGGGCAGTATGGCCATTTTCACAATATGGATTCTTCCTATCCAAGAGCATGGTATGTTCTTCCATTTGTTTATGTCCTCTTTTATTTCACTGAGCAGTGGTTTGTAGTTCTCCTTGAAGAGGTCCTTTACATCCCTTGTAAGTTGGATTCCTAGGTATTTGATTCTCTTTGAAGCAATTGTGAATGGAAGTTCATTCATGATTTGGCTCTCTGTTTGTCTGTTACTGGTGTCTAAGAATGCTTGTGATTTTTGCACATTAATTTTGTATCCTGAGACTTTGCTGAAATTTCTTATCAGCTTAAGGAGATTTTGGGCTGAGACAATGGGGTTTTCTAAATATACAATCATGTCATCTGCAAACAGGGACAATTTGACTTCTTCTTTTCCTAACTGAATACCCTTGATTTCTTTCTCTTGCCTGATTGCCCTAGCCAGAACTTCCAACACTATGTTGAATAGGAGTGGTGAGAGAGGGCATCCCTGCCTTGTGCCAGTTCTCAAAGGGAATTTTTCCAGTTTTTGCCCATTCAGTATGATATTGGCTGTGGGTTTGTCATAAATACCTCTTATGATTTTGAGATACGTTCCATCAATACCGAATTTATTGAGAGTTTTTAGCATGAAGGGCTGTTGAATTTTGTCAAAGGCCTTTTCTGCATCTATTGAGATAATCATGTGGTTTTTGTCTTTGGTTCTGTTTATATGCTGGATTACATTGATTGATTTGCGTATGTTGAACCAGCCTTGCATCCCAGGGATGAAGCCAACTTGATCATGGTGGATAAGCTTTTGATGTGCTGCTGGATCCGGTTTGCCAGTATTTTATTGAGGATTTTTGCATCGATGTTCATTAGGGATATTGGTCTAAAATTCTCTTTTTTTGTTGTGTCTCTGCCGGGCTTTGGTATCACGATGATGTTGGCCTCATAAAATGAGTTAGGGAGGATTCCCTCTTTTTCTATTGATTGGAATAGTTTAAGAAGGAATGGTACCAGCTCCTCCTTGTACCTCTGGGAATCCATCTGGTCCTGGACTTTTTTTGGTTGGTAGGCTATTAATTATTGCCTCAATTTCAGAGCCTGCTATTGGTCTATTCAGGGATTCAGCTTCTTCCTGGTTTAGTCTTGGGAGAGTGTAAGTGTCCAGGAAATTATCCATTTCTTCTAGACTTTCTAGTTTGTTTGCATAGAGGTGTTTATAGTATTCTCTGATGGTAGAGAAATGCAAGAGTTTTTCTTTGTATTTCTGTGGGGTCGGTGGTGATATCCCCTTTATCATTTTTTATTGCGTCTATTTGATTCTTCTCTCTTTTCCTCTTTATTAGTCTTGCTAGTGGTCTATCAATTTTGTTGATCTTTTCAAAAAACCAACTCCTGGATTCATTGATTTTTTGGAGGGTTTTTGTGTCTCTATCTCCTTCAGTTCTGCTCTGATCTTAGTCATTTCTTGCCTTCTGCTAGCTTTCGAATGTGTTTGCTCTTGCTTCTGTAGTTCTTTTAATTGTGATGTTAGAGTGTCAATTTTAGATCTTTCCAGCTTTCTCTTGTGGGCATTTAGTGCTATAAATTTCCCTCTACACACTGCTTTAAATGTGTCCCGGAGATTCTGGTATGTTGTATCTTTGTTCTCATTGGTTTCAAAGAACATCTTTATTTCTGCCTTCATTTCATTGTGTACCCAGTAGTCATTCAGGAGCAGGCTGTTCAGTTTCCATGTAGTTGAGCGGTTTTGATTGAGTTTCTTAGTCCTGAGTTCTAGTTTGATTGCACTGTGGTCTGAGAGACAGTTTGTTATAATTTCTGTTTTTGTATTGCTGAGGAGTGCTTTACTTCCAATTATGTGGTCAATTTTGGAATAAGTGTGATGGTGCTGAGAAGAATGTATATTCTGTTGCTTTGGGGTGGAGAGTTCTATAGATGTCTATTAGGTCTGCTTGCTGCAGAGATGAGTTCAATTCCTAGATATCCTTGTTAACTTTCTGTCTCGTTGATCTGTCTAATGTTGACAGTGGGGTGTTGAAGTCTCCCATTATTTTTGTGTGGGAGTCTAAGTCTCTTTGTAAGTCTCTAAGGACTTGCTTTATGAATCTGGGTGCTCCTATATTGGGTGCATATATATTTAGGATAGTTAGCTCTTCCTGTTGAATTGATCCCTTTACCATTATGTAATGGCCTTCTTTGTCTCTTTTGATCTTTGATGGTTTAAAGTCTGTTTTATCAGAGACTAGCATTGCAACCCCTGCTTTTTTTTTTTCTCCATTTCCTTGGTAGATCTTCCTCCATCCCTTTATTTTGAGCCTATGTATGTCTCTGCATGTGAGATGGGTCTACTGAATACGGCATACTGATGGGTCTTGACTCTTTATCCAGTTTGCCAGTCTGTGTCTTTTAATTGGAGCATTTAGTCCATTTACATTTAAGGTTAATATTGTTATGTGTGAACTTGATCCTGCCATTATGATATTAACTGGTTATTTTGCTCGTTAGTTGATGCAGTTTCTTCCTAGCCTCGATGGTCTTTACATTTTGGCATGTTTTTGCAATGGCTGGTACCGGTTGTTCCTTTCCATGTTTAGTGCTTCCTTCAGGGTCTCTTGTAAGGCAGGCCTGGTGGTGACAAAATCTCTAAGCATTTGCTTATCTGTAAAGGATTTTATTTCTCCTTCACTTATGAAACTTAGTTTGGCTGGATATAAAATTCTGGGTTTAAAATTCTTTTCTTTAAGAATGTTGAATATTGGCCCCCACTCTCTTCTAGCTTGTAGAGTTTCTGCCGAGAGATCTGCTGTGAGTCTGATGGGCTTCCCTTTGTGGGTAACCCAACCTTTCTCTCTGGCTGCCCTTAAGATTTTTTCCTTCATTTCAACTTTGGTGAATCTAGCAATTATGTGTCTTGGAGTTGTTCTTCTCGAGGAGTATCTTTGTGGCGTTCTCTGTATTTCCTGAATTTGAATGTTGGCCTGCCCTACTAGGTTGGGGAAGTTCTCCTGGATGATATCCTGTAGAGTGTTTTCCAACTTGGTTCCATTTTCCCCCTCAGTTTCAGGCACCCCAATCAGACGTAGATTTGGTCTTTTTACATAATCCCATACTTCTTGCAGGCTTTGTTCATTTCTTTTTCTTCTTTTTTCTTTAGATTTCTCTTCTCACTTCATTTCATTCATTTGATCCTCAATTGCTGATACTCTTTCTTCCAGTTGATCGAGTTGGTTACTGAAGCTTGCGCATTTGTCACGTATTTCTCATGTCGTGGTTTTCATCTCTGTCCGTTCGTTTATGGCCTTCTCTGCATTAACTATTCTGGTTATCAATTCTTCCACTCTTTTTTCAAGATTTTTAGTTTCTTTGCGCTGGGTACGTAATTCCTCCTTTAGCTCTGAGAAGTTTGATGGACTGGAGTCGTCTTCTCTCATCTCGTCAAAGTCATTCTCCATCCAGCTTTGATCCGTTGCTGGCGAAGAGCTGCGTTCTTTTGGAGGGGGAGATGCACTCTTATTTTTTGAATTTCCAGCTTTTCTGCCCTGCTTTTTCCCCATCTTTGTGGTTTTATCTGCCTCTGGTCTTTGATGATGGTGACATACTGATGGGGTTTTCGTGTGAGTGTCCTTCCTGTTTGTTAGTTTTCCTTCTAACAGTCAGGACCCTCAGCTGTAGGTCTATTGGAGATTGCTTGAGGTCCACTCCAGACCCTGTTTGCCTGGGTGTCAGCAGCAGAGGCTGCAGAAGATAGAATGCTGCTGAACAGCGAGTGTACCTGTCTGATTCTTGCTTTGGAAGCTTCCTCTTAGGGGTGTACTCCACCATGTGAGGTGTGGGGTGTCGGTCTGCCCGTAGTGGAGGATGTCTCCCAGTTAGGCTACTCAGGGGTCTGGGACCCACTAGAGCAGGCAGTCTGTCCGTTCTCAGATCTCAACCTCCGTGTTGGGAGATCCACCACTCTCTTCAAAGCTGTCAGACAGAGTTGCTTGCGTCTGCAGAGGTTTCTGCTGCTTTGTTGTTGTTGTTGTTGTTTAGCTGTGCCCTGTCCCCAGAGGTGGAGTCTACAAAGACTGGCAGGCCTCCTTGAGCTGCTGTGAGCTCCACCCAGTTCGATCTTCCCAGGGCTTTGTTTACCTACTTAAGCCTCAGCAATGGTGGGCGCCCCTGCCCGAGCCTTGCTGCTGCCTTGTGGTTAGATTGCAGACTGCTGTGCTAGCAATGAGGAAGGCTCCATGGGCGTGGGACCCTCCCAGCCAGGTGTGGGATATAATCTCCTGGTGTGCCCATTTGCTTAAAGCGCAGTATTGGGGTGGGAGTTACCCGATTTTCCAGGTGTTGTGTGTCTCTGTTCCCCTGTCTAGGAAAAGGGATTCCCTTCCCCCTTGCGCTTCCCAGGTGAGGGGATGCCTCGCCCTGCTTCAGCTCTCGCTGGTTGGGCTGCAACAGCTGACCAGCACAGATTGTCCGGCACTCCCCAGTGAGATGAACCCAGTACCTCAGTTGATAATGCAGAAATCACCTGTCTTCTGTGTCGCTCGCGCTGGGAGCTGGAGACTGGAGCTGTTCCTATTCAGCCATCTTAACTTTCATCTTTCAAAATTACAGATTCTTAATCCATGAATTTAACCAAGTCCCTTACTTTCATTGAATGAAATAAATAAATAAATAGCCTTTTAAGACCAATAATAAAAGAAGATACAGCCTGTCTGCCTCCTCTTAAAGGGTCTTCTTGTAATGTATCTGAGATAAAGAAATAGATCTGAAGTGTGGTTACCTCTCTACTCTTGCTTTCTTTCCTCCATCGCTTCTAGGCCAGCCTTGGGTCTCTGCTACCCATGAACTAGTCACTTCTAAAATTTTAGGACCATATACTCCCTCAAAATAATACTTTGGTATCAGCAGTGTGATAACATTGGGAAGGCCATATTCTTTCTCTTCCTTAATAGTCCTCACTATGCCATCAGAAGAAAGCTAGTGTCATTTGTGGTAAGGGAGGCAGGGGTAGGGGAGAGGGAATGAGAAAAATCACATAGCACACTGAAGTCCAGCAGAAAGAGTCCAGGGTAAACTTTGATGAGCCAAGCCAGATCCCCTTCCACCTGTGTGAAGGGAAAATATGTCCTTTGTTTTTCCTGTGGTTTAGGTTAAAACATATGCACAGATACACACCACCATAAATATACACACACAAATACACACACAGACATGTCATGTGGTTATTGGGCATATGAATTATTGGGCATATGAAATATGAACTATGGGCATATCAAATTGAGATATGCTATAAGTGTGAAACGCACATAAGATTTGACGACTTAGTATGAAAAGAGTAAAATATCTTATTAATTTTTTTATTTCAATCACATGTTGAAATAATATTTTGGATTGATTGAATTAAAATATATTATTAAAATTAATTTCATCTATATCTTTTTATTCTTTTAAATGTAGCTTCTGGAAAATTTAACTTTATGTATATATAGCTTGCATTTTATCTCTATTTTACAGTGCTGCTCTACAGAGCTACATTATAGAAGAAGATTTTCCCAACAGCAATATAATTGGGCATAATCTCTGCTATTAAACTTTATAAAAAGTAGTTGTAGTTACCATTTTTTCATTCTCCTACTTTCATACCTTTTCAACAATGTACCTCAGAATAAGCTTTGAATTTGCAATTTCATCTTTACTTTAGATCAGATTAAAAGTTTAGGTAGCTAGACTTTCTTGTCCCAAGTTCCTATAATCAGAGGAGTAAATGCATAATTTATTTTTCCATTCTCCCCAATCTTTCCATGTCATGTGGGATAGGGGTAGGGTGAATTGTTGGAATTTTATCAGATTATCATTATTTATTCTGTGTCAGCTTCTCCTCACAACTTAGCTTTGCTTGCTTCATGTATATCCAAAAAAGGTATTCCCATCTCTATTTCAGGGATGAAAAAACTGAGGACAGTAGAGGTTGAATGACTTGTCTAAGGTGTCTGGGTTAGGGAATCCTGGAATTGCAATTTAGGAGCCACGTCTTCATTCTTCACAGTGCTAAGTATCTTCAAGGCAGAAGAAATGCATTATGCATTTAACCTATGATCATAATATAAGGATCAATTAATTACTATTAATTTGCATGTATATTGTACATCATATGGATGACGATATATTTGGCATTTTGGTCAATAGAGAGAAAACTGATTCCCAATATCATCAAAATAAGGATATGAAATGGAAAATGACTCTTTGTGTTCAAAGGCAGTAAGTATGAAAAAAATTCATACATAATTTGAAACAACAATGATTTTATAAACAATGAAATTAATTAAAAATCTTCAAAGTGAAAAATACTGTTATGTTTATTAGCCTGCTTTTGAAGTCAACCTTTCTTAACTTTTTGAAATTATTGACTTAGTTGCATCTTTCCTAAGACCCTAGATCAGGCTTTCATCCAAATTTGTGTTTGCTCTATTTTCTAATATGCAAAGGATCTAGTTTATGAATATGCATGGCATGAATACTTGGCAAACTCTTGGTGAACATCTACCTTATTCCAGGCTTTGAGTTATGTTAGGAACACAAATATGAATATGACATGATCCCTGCCCTCCTAGGATTCAAAGTGTGGTGAGTGTCAGAAAGGGATATAGGGAAAACTCATTGTGGTAAGTGCTGTGGTGAGCAGAGAGGCCCTTCGGGAACCACTGGATGGAAACTTTGTAGGCAGAATTCTGAGATGGCTTTCGAGATTCCCACCTTCTAATGGATACATCATTTATATGTCCTTCTTTTTGAGTGTGGGAAGAACCAGTGAATATGATGGGACAGTGCTCTCATGAGTGGGTTACTAATGAGTTGAATTTTAAGTTAACCAAAGGGGAGATTATTTAGGTGGGACTGATGTAATCAGACTTCAAGGACTTGGTCTTTCCTGAAGTCAGAGCTATGAAAGTGTGAGAGGATCTGTGGAGGAGGCCACATAGCAAGGACCTGGGAGCAGCTAGGTGCCTGACAGCAGTGCCTGGCAGCTGCCTAACAAGACAATGGGGATCACAACCCAGCAACTCCAAGGGAATAAATTCCACTGCCAAGCTGAGGGAGGCTGGAAATAGATTTCATCCTAACTGGGATTCCAGATAAAGACACAGCCAGTGGGCACCTTGATTTTAGCATTGTGAGACCCTGAGTAGGAGAACCAGTCATGCTGTGCATGGGCTTCTGACCTACAGAACTGTAAGCTATTAAATTGGGTTGTTTTAAGCTGATAAGTGGTGGTAATTTGTTGGGCAGCGAATAGTAAACCAACACATGTACCTAAGCCAGCACGGAAGATTGGTTGGGTTCAGGAAAGACTTCACAGGAAGAAAGAATCATGGAACTGTATTTTGCGGGATGGGTAGGAGTGAGGTGACAAATAACTGAGTTGCAAACTATGACTTAGGGTCACAGTGTCTCATCCTTAACGACACACTGGAATTACCTGGGAATATTAAACATAACTGATGCTTTGGTTCCTCCTCTTGAGATTCTGCATGACTTGTCTGGGTTGCAGTCTGGGCATTAGGAGTTAAAAAATCTATTCAGCTGGTGCTAATGTGCAGCCAAAATTGAGAATCATGTTTTAGACAGAGTGAGAAAGAATGGAACTGCAAGTAGCTCAGTTTGGCTGGGGCAAATGGTGGGAATGGAATTGGTAGCTGGTTAAAATAAAAATAAAAATATAGACCAGATAACAAACTTGAATTAAAAAAAAAATCAAATTTCAACTTAAGCTATTAGCATAAACTTCTAACAGAAACTTGCCTGGTTAGAAAGTGATAGATGTACGGTGTGCTAGAGAAGGAAAGGGCAAGAATTCTGTGGGGACAGGGAATATTTGCAATTTTAAGAGTTAAGTTTCGAGCTTATTTTACAACATTGAATACAATTGGTGTTCAATAAATGTTTGTTTAATGAATGAAAATTATTGGGGGTACTCAGCGGAGAAGCTGTGGAATTATACCTTGTGATTTGTGTGATCATCCCCATAATCTTCTATCTTTTAAGGCACAATAGTCTCCCAAAAGATTAATCACATTTCTATTGATTGCCTCATTACTATAATCAGAAATGAGAGTTAATCATTTATTTTTGTTACTATAAGCTTGGTATATGACTAATACTGTCAACACACAAGAAAAGTAGATCTTGGGTTTCTTTAACAGCTTTACGATGTCTAGCCCCAAAACACCTCTATAGTAAGATGGGTGGATGAGCTCTGGATATATAAGGAATATTTAAGAGATAAGAATATTTTAGATTGGGCACAGTGGCTCACACCTATAATCCCAGCACTTTTGGAGGCCAACGCTGGTGGATTGTTCAAGTTCAGGAGTTCAGCCTGGGCAGCATAGTGAAAACCCATTTCTATAAAAAAAATACAAAAATTAGCCAGGCATGGTGATGCGTGCCTGTAGTCCCAGCTACTTGAGAGGTTGAGGTGGTAGGATGGCTTGAACCCAGGAGGTCAAGGCTGCAGTGAGCCATGTTTGCATCACTACACTCAAGCCTGGGCAATAGAGTCAGACCCTGTCTCAAAAACAAAAACAAAAACAAAAACAAAAAACCAAAAAACAAAAAAAAACCCCAAAAAACAAAATGGCAAACCAAAAAAAAACAGTATTTGAGCAAATTATGCCCAGAGTCTTTGTATAGCTGGGGTCAGTTGAATGAACTACATTTTCTTTTTCATTTATTAAGTGCTTACACTGTGTCCGGTACTGGGCAATGAGCTCTACGTTCAATATGAGACAGCACCTCATTTAATCTTTAAACTCACTGAGGTAGAGGTAAATATGTCTATTTTACACATGGAGATTTAAAAAACAAGGTCACTTAACTCTAAGTAATAGAGCCAGGATTTATAATGAAATCTGTCGAATATCAAAACTGTGCCTTTGACCATGATGTTAGGAGTAGTCTTGTTTGGGAAGGGTTATACTAAAGACTAGGGAATTCATCTAATTTTGCAGAACAAATTCGATCTTTAAATTTATTAGAGTGAAGAATTTTATTTCTAGGAAATGAACTAATTGTCCTGTACATTTCTATTTCATATAAAGTAATGATATAAAAATCAATTTTGGAATTACTGAGTTAATATTTGGAAAATGCTTGGAGTATTAAAATATTTCAGTATAATTTTTTTTCTTACTTCGGAAATAGGAACAAACATATGAGAGATTGAAAATGTGAATCATCTGAAAGTAAATTGTCAATTTTGTAACTCAGATGGCTATCATCCCTAGTACATTACATATACATGTATAAATGATTTTATAAATATAAAGGACTATCGGATACATATATTCAACAACTTAGCTCTATACATAATAAACAATGCTTTCCAGACGTATTTTCTTTGATATTTAAACCATTAAGTTTTGAACTTTCATTATATAAATGGAAAAAAATAATCTAAAACATACTTTTGTCTGTCTGATTATCTCTTTCAATGTAAACTCTCCAATGTGCAAGGATCCTACTTTTTCATGTGGTGGGCATTTAACTCTTCGGGCATAGCATACCCTCTGGGCAATATACTAAAAAATAGTAAAATAAATGATCCATTACCTAAAAATTTGGGTTATTTTATGTGTTTATAATATTCATGGCATAGCTGTAATAATTGTGGTGCATCTTATGGTTATAATCATGTAATTATTCTTTCCATTTCACTTTTCAATTTATTTAGTTTTATTTTTAGTTTGAATTTTGCCACAAACATTTTTCTGTTTAATTCACCATCAGCTGTAAAGTTTTGTCCTAAGAAGTCACAGGTGAATTGTGTAGAGGTGACTGGCAGAATGTGATATTAATAGGTTATTGACTTGTTAGGTCTTAAAAAGCCAAAGGGAACATCCTTTGCAGCCCCTGCAGTGCACTGGAGGTTTGTTTCATTGATTGGTCTGTTTAACCCATCATCTCCAGGCATTTAAACAATGATATACGCTTGACAAACCTAATATTTCATTTTTTATCTGGGGACCGTGGAACAGAAATTAAAGGAAAGAAAGACAAATGGACAGATATACAAGCAGAAAATGATGATAAATGTGAGAGGAAGGAAGAGACAAAGAAAACACAGACGAAAATTTGGATCAGTAAATTCTGGAGTCAGTAAGTGTACAATCTAACAGCAAAGGCAATTCCCAGGAAGTGGTTAGAGGAAAGGAGTTAACATTTATTTCTATTGTAAACAAAATTCAGATTTAGATACAGAATATCCAGTAAACCAAATAAGATATCAAATGTGTAGTGGTTACTTTTTGGAAGAGAGAGAGGAGAGACAGAAAGGGAGAGGAAGAGGGAGAGAAAGAAGGAAAGAGAAGGCGAGTAGAGAGAGAGAGAGGGAAAGAGGAGCCATTCTTTAAAGTGTTTTGGATACTAGGCACTTTATTTTAGCCAAACGTTGCTTTGCAAACCTTGAAGGAGGTGCCTGACATGACAAATGCTTGCCCTTCCTTCCTTCCTTCCTTCCTTCCTTCCTTCCTTCCTTCCTTCCTTCCTTCCTCCCTCCCTCCCTCTTTCCTTCCTTCCTTCCTTCCTTCCCTCTCTTTCTCTTTCTTTCTTTTTTCTTTTTTTAAATTTAGGTTTTTCTTTTGTCACCAACTGGACACAGGGATACTTTAAAACAACCTGCCGACTGGGCGCAGTGGCTCACGCCTGTAATCCCAGCACTTTGGGAGGCCGAGGCGGACAGATCACGAGGTCAGGAGATCGAGACCATCCTGGCTAACACGGTGAAACCCCGTCTCTACTAAAAATACAAAAAATCAGCCGGGCGTGCTGGCGGGCGCCTGTAGTCCCAGCTTCTCGGGAGGCTGAGGCAGGAGAATGGCGTAAACCCGGGAGGCGGAGCTTGCAGTGAGCCGAGATCGCGCCACTGCACTCCAGCCTGGGCGACAGAGCGAGACTCCGTCTCAAAAAAACAAACCAAACCAAACCAAAACAAAACAAAACAAAAACCTGCCTCGGATTCCTTAAATCTTTTTCTGGTGTGAAAGAGAGCGAACAAATAAAAATAAATATATAGAAGGAAATATTCCCTCAAAGACTAGTTATTATGTGGGACTTGGTATGATTAGAATTCTATCCTGGATATACTGTGCCCCGGAAACAGAACAGTCACCGCCTGCCGTGTCTCAGGAACACAGGATGAGGAGAATCTATCAGGATAACTAACAATACATTTAAGTCTCTTTGTCTTCTGGGAAAGGCAGGACACTGAAGAATTTAAAAAAAATTGAGGATCAAGTGAGCCACATCTTCATTCACACTCTTTAGTATTTGGAAGTTCTGTGGTAAGTGATTCTTTAGATTTTGGGGTGTGTGTTCCACAAAAACATATTCTACATTTAATCTGCTTCTGTTAACCATGACATCTGCAAAGTAACAGTATTTTAAATGCTGAAAGCATACCAATTATTTCTGAGTTCTTTTGTGAACTCCAAGGATATCACTGTATTAACAAGTAGTGGCTTTCTATTTCTGTATGTGGTAGGTGTGGGGGTAGAGGGTGGGGATGTTAAAAAGGGAATTATCAGAAAAAAGTTCTTGCCTCAAGAAGTGGAGAACCAAACTGAGTTGTTTAAATGGAATTACATGGTATGTGTAGAGTTTTCATACTCTAGGACATAAAGGCAGGAAGGGTAAGAATCTTGTGGGAAGGAGAGAACTTGAGCAGGATCCTAAGTCACTGGGGATGAAGAGAAAGCAACTGTAGCTGGAAGAGATACATGGAAAGGCAGAGAGTTTGGAACTACTGTGGGCTTTGGCAGTGTCATTGCCTAAAAGGCATTGAGGGTCAGCATGTGCCTTCCATCAGCTCCCGGTTCAAGTCCCTGCTCCAGCAGTTTTCCAACCTTGGGAAAGCCATTGCATATATCCCTTACCTTTCTTCATCTGTAGATGTAGACACCAAAAAGGTATCCTCAGTAGGTATTAGCAATTATTGTTTTTTGAAGGTAGAAAAATATTATGTGGTACAGAATGATTGTAATTGATTTCAGAATTTTTCATTTCTACAGCGTAGAGGAAGTACACAAAAATATAAATTTTTAAGGCCATAAATCATCAACCAGCCAACCTGGAAGCTTCCTCTCTGCCCTCTGGCCTACCCCTTGCCTTAATCTTTAATATTATTTTTTCTTGATCACCTCCTAGTTCTCTTGATAGGTATTATTATATAAACATGTATGGCCTTAAAATCATAAGAGTAAGAATTCTCTATTAAGATAAATGAAATCATCATACTTTATACAATTCAATGTTCTAGGACTTCATAATACAGCACATCTATTCTGTGTAGAAAAGTCACTAAAATGATTTATTAACTCAATGAAAAAATTAGGCAAACGTATTTGACTTCATTTACTTGCAGAAAATAGAGGTTATAAACTATTCATTAATTGTTCATCCATCCATCCATCCATCCATCCATCCATCCATCCATCCATCCACTCAAACATTTACTAAGTTCTGTGCCAAGTACTGAATACCTGAACATTCAAACACAGAAGTTCAATTAGAAGATGCACTTTTACGTTGAGGCCAAAATGAAAAGGAACTGTGGCTTTAGATAAATGCTTAAGTAGAGGAGTCGAGGTGATAAAATTATCTCCCAATTATTTAAGGTGGAGGAATTAGTCATTTTTCTTTATTTGAACTCTATTAGACAAATATATGTTTTGCTTCAATTTCCAAATAAGATTTGTTCAGACCCCAGTAAAGTATTAGGTCAGTTCTCATTATGTAACACTAGCGTCAAATAATGATAGCAATGTTGAAATACAAACTTTGACGTCTGGAACTAAGTGGTAAAATCATTGGCACTGAACATAGAAATAGGGGAATATTAAGCCATAAGCTTCACCTGGCATCTTTCATTAGAATCTGAATACAATTCTTCATTGGAATTTGCAACACTGCTTGTACTTCATCTTATTACTTTTACAGGGGACAAACAGCCATGTAATTAGAATGTATTTTCAGTATTACATGCTTATTTGTAGCCTGAAGATTAGATACCAATTGGATGTTATCATTTAATGGCAAATATAATTATCACGAAGCTTGTTCTCTGCATCTAAGTTGACATTTCAATATTCCTACAGTCACCCAATTATTTTTCTGTTAGCTTATATCCGTATTATTATTTAATAATTGTTTTCATACAAGATGTAATAAGATCATTTTAGAGTCACTGTTCAAAAATGAATCAGCTATACATAAGAAGTACACTAAAATATTTTACATCATGGCATCTTCTATTTTTATACTAATTTCCAATGCAAGTTATCACAATCATATATCTTGTTTCTTGGGAACATACATGGTGTGTCTTCAAGAATTTGAAGCTTACTATAATAATACTAATCTGCCATATGTTTGCATGGCAGCACTTTTTTTCAAAGTGCCTTCACAAAAATGAAACTTTTTGCTATCCTAATTGGTTAGTGAGGAGGGGGATTAAGTGACTCTTTTAATCAGAAGGGAATTTGAGATACAGAAGAGTTGTTCTCAGAATCCCAGGAACAAAATTGGCATGTTATGAGTCATAAATAGTGTTTGATATGGTTTGGCTGTGTCCACACTCAAATCTCACCTTGAATTCCCATGTGTTGTGGAAGGGAACCAGTGGGAGGTAATTGAATCATGGAAGCAGGCCTGTCCCATGCTGTTCTCATGATTGTGAATAAGTCTCATGAGATCTTATAGTTCTATAAGGGGGAGTTTCCCTGTACAAGCTCTTTCTCTGCCTGCTACCATACATGTAAGACATGATTTGCTCCTTCTTGCTTTCTGCCATGATTGTGAGGCTTCTCTAGCCATGTGGACTGTAAGTCCATTAAACTTCATTCTGTTGTAAATTGCCCAGTCTTTGGTATGTCTTTATCTGCAGCATGAAAACAGATGAATACAATAAATTGGTACCAGGGGTGGGGTGCTGCTGAAAAGATACCTGAAAATGTGGAAGCAACTTTGGAACTTGGTAATAGGAAAAGGTTCGGAGGGCTCAGAAAAAGACAGGAAAATGTGGGAAAGTTGGGAGCTCCCTAGAGATTTGTTGAATGGCTTTGACCAAAATGCTGATAATGATATGGACAATGAAATCCAAGCTGAGGTGATCTCAGATGGAAATGAGGGACTCACTGGGAACTGAAGCAAAGGTGACTCTTATTATGTTTTAGGAAATAGACTGGCAGCATTTTGACCCTGCCCTAGAGATTTGTTGAACTTTGAACTTCAGAGAGATGATTTAGGGTATCTGGTGGAAGAAATTCCTAAGCAGCAAAGCATTCAAGAGGTGATGTAGGTGCTGTTAAAGGCATTCAGTTTTTAAAAAGAGAAAGAGCATAAAAGTTTGGAAAATTTGCAGACTGACAATGCGGTAGAAGAGAAAATCCCATTTTCTGAGAAGAAATTCAAGCTGGCTGCCGAAATTTGCATAAGTAATGAGGAGCCGAATGTTAGTCACCAAGACAATGGGGAAAATGTCTCCAGGGCATGTCAGAGACCATTGTGGCAGTCCCTCCCATCACAGGTCCTGAGGTTTAGAAAGACAAAATGGTTTTGTGGGCCGGGTCCAGGGTTCCCTGCTTTGTGCAGCCTAGGGCCTTGGTGCCTAGAGTCCCAGTCCTTCCAGCTGTGACTAATAAGGGTCAAGGTACAGCTTGGGTCATTGCTTCAGAGGGTGGAAGCCCCAAGCCTTGGCAGCTTCCACATGGTGTTGAGCCTGTGAGTGCACAGAAGTCAAGAACTGGTGTTTGGGAACCTCTGCCTAGATTTCAGGAGATGTATGGAAATGCCTGGGTACCCAGCAGAAGTTTGCTGCAGGGGTGGGGCCCTCATGGAGAACCTCTGCTAGGGTAGTGCAGAAGGGAAATGTGGGTCTGGAGCCCCTACAAAGAGTCCCTACTGGGGCACCACCTAGTGGAGCTATTAGAAGAGGGCCACCGTCCTCCAGACCCCAGAATGGTAGATTTACTGACAGCTTGCACCATATGCCTGGGAAAGCCACAGACACTCAATACAAGCCCATGAAAGCAGCTGGGAGGGAGGCTGTACCCTGCAAAGCCACTGGGGTAAAGCTGCCCAAGCCCCTGGGAGCCCACCTCTTGCATCAGCATGTCCTGAATGTGAGATATGGAGTCAAAGGAGATCATTTTGAAGCTTTAAGATTTGACTACTCTGCTGAATTTTGAACTTGCATGGGGCTTGTAGCCCCTTTGTTTTGGCCAATTTTTCCCATTTGGAATGGCTGTATTTACTCAATGCCTGTACACCCAGTGTATCTAGGAAGTAACTAACTTGCTTTTGAATTTACAGGCTTATAAGCAGAAGGGACTTACCTTGTCTCAGGTGAGACTTTGGACTGTGAACTTTTGAATTAGTGCTGCAATGAGTTAAAACTTTGGGGGACTGTTGGGAAAGCATGATGGATTTTGAAATGTGAGGATATGAGATTTGGCAGGGGTTGGGGGCAGAATTATATGGTTTGGCTGTGTCCTCACCCAAATCTCATCTTGAATTCCCACATGTTTTGTGGGAGAGATCTGGTGGGAGGTAACTGAATCATAGGGCAGGTCTTTCCCATGCTGTTCTCATGATAGTGAATAAGTCTCATGAAGTCTGATGGTTCTGTAAGAGTGAGTTTCCCTGCATAAGCTCTGTCTTTGCCTGCTGTCCTCCATTTAAAATGTGACTTGCTTCTCCTTGCCTTCTGCTATGGTTGTGAGGCTTCCCCAGCCTCGTGGAATTATAAGGCTGTTAAACCTCTTTCTTTTGTAAATTGCCCAGTCTTGGATATGTCTTTATCTGCAGCATGAAAATGGACTAGTACAGTGTTCTTTCCACCAGCTATATGTTGTGAAAGTTAAACAGCATTGTGATCAGAATTTGAAAGCAATTTCTGAAGGATTAATTTATTTATTCATTCACACTGTGAGTCGCCAAAAGGTCTGCAAAGGTCTGCAATGGGGCTCACTCAGGACAAAACTGGCTTTGCTGGGAAAGCTGCAAACTGATACCACAGTCATCTGCTGGTCCACATGTCATCCAGAAGGCAGAAGTACCTGAAGAACAGGTGTTGGGAGACACTAGAAAGATATTTCTAGAGTCAATGGAAGGAAGCACATGATATACTAGATGACCCACCAATCTCCTTAGACCAGGGGTAGGTTAGTAAATATTTAACAAACAGCTCTCCAGGGTGATCTGAGCTCCAATTTGTAGCATTTTCTGATTTTTGTGGTGTAAATTATCCCACCAGGGTTTATTTTAACCTACCAATGTGATATCCCTGATTGTGGAGTTGGTAAGGGACATGCAGTAGAATTATACTGTATTTCCATTATATACATACAATGGATGTATATAGCACAGCCTCAAAAGCATAGATCATAGTAAAATGCAGAGTTACTAGGTAGTGATTAGTTCTGAATATTGCTTATCTTGTTTTAAGTAAATTAATTACAAGTTCATATAATTTTATTTTAAATAATGGCTCTTGTGTGTCAATTTACTTTCAAAATAACAAAATTAAACAATTGCTTCTTTCCAGCTGGTGCTATAAGTTCAGCACACCATTGCTCTGGACCCTCACTTTCCAAAATGTAGTAAGTGATGGTTCTGTAAGAGTGAGTTTCTTTAGAAAGATCCATTTGCTTGCCCTCAGTATTAGTTTGCTAGGGCTGCCGTAGCCAAGTGCCATAAACAACAGAAATTTATTTTCTCAGAAATAAATTTAAACATAAATTTATTCCATGGCTTAAACAACAGAAATTTATTGTCTCACAGTTTTGGAGGCTAAAAGTCTGAGGTCAAGGTTTCAGCAGAGCCGGTTCTTCTGAGGGCTGCGAGGGGGAATTCATTACATGTTTCTCTCTCAGCTTCTGTGGCTTGCTAGCAATCTCTGATGTTCCTTGGCTTGGACATACATTACCTTGATCTCTGCCTTTGTGTTTATGTGGCATTCTCCCTGTGCACATGTCTGTTTCTCTGTTTGAATTTTCCCTTTTTATAAGGACCTAGTCATATTGGATTAGAGCCCATCCTAATGACCTTATCTGAGCTAAATACATCTGCAATGTTCAATTTCTAAATAAGGTTAGGGGTTAAGACTTAAATATTTGAATTTAGTGGGGATACAATTCAACTTAAAACAGGCCCCCAGACTTTGAGAGTTTTCTGTTCTCTTTGCTCAGAACATTATTATTTCCCTCCTGAAATAGATTGGTAGTATACACTGATTCTTCAGGCCTGGAGGCCCTTACCCATTCATCCAACAGAATTCCTACTCACCCTTCAGGGGACAGCTCAAATTTCACCTCCCCTTTACACCTTTCTCTGACCCTTTTCTGTTCTCTTAACCCCCAAACCATGCCACCATGGTGGCAGACTTGCACTCCTATGACATATGTGGCATGTGGTATAGACTTCTGTTAGAGACAGTGTGACCTCATGGTTAAGTGCACAGGCTGCTCTGAATTCAGAGCTGGGTTTGAATTATTGCTTCACTCCTTTCCCAGATAAGCCACATAACCTCTGTGGCATCTGTTTCCCTATTTCTAAAATGTGGGTAAAAAATAAACTTTCAGGGTTATTTTGAGGATTAAATGAGATAATGAATATAAAGATCATAGCATAATACCTGGTACAAACCAAAGGCTCAATAAATGTTGGCTGCACTCTCTACAGGATGTGATATGCATGCAGTCTCTATGGATTGATGTGTCTGTTGTTCACCACCAGGTGCTTAACTCCTAGAAGCCGGGAGCTGTGTTACACTCATCTTTACCTATTCACAAACACATAGCTTCTACTCGATACATGTTGGTTGAAGAAAACTATGCCTTTTAACAATATTTTATCCTTATTACTGATGATAGAAGTCTCATTTCCTAACTTATAGTTATCTCTCCATTATATCCTAGCCTAGGAAGCACATGTGTCATTTAAAGCTGATCTGAGTGTTGAAATACTTCAGCTATATTTCCATCACTGTATAAACCCAAAATCCAAAATACGACATGACTTCATACTGTGTTCTAATTAAACTTTTTTTTTGAGATAATTGTAGATTCACATGAAATTGTAAGAAATAACACAAAGAAATCCTATGTGTGTATTGTTTATACACTTTTCCCAAATGGTAACATCTTGTTAAACTAGAGTATAATGTCACAACCAGCATATTTACATTGATATAGTTAAGATATAGAACAGTTCTATCATCACAAGGATCACTCATATAGCATTCTTGGCCACTCCCATTTTTCTCCCACCAAATTATTTTATAGAATGGCTTACCATTTTACATTCCTACTAGCAACTTATGAGACCCAGTTTCTCTACATTCTTGTCAATATTGGTATGAATTTTTAAATTTTAGTCATTATTTTAATTTTAGTCATACTTATAGATGTGTAGAGATATGCCATTGCAATTTTAATTTGTAATTCCATAATGGTTAATGATTGAACATTTTTTCATGTGCTCTTTTGCCATCTTTGCATTTTCTTCAGTGAAATGTCTCTTCATGTCTTTTGCCCATTTTCTAATTGTATTGTTTGTTTTATTGCTGTTGAGTTTTGAGGGTTTATTATATATTCTGGCTACTAGTTCTTTTACGGATATGTGGATTATTCTCTGTAGCTTGTATTTTCATCTTTTTAACAGGTCTTAGGCAGAACAATAGTTGTTAATTTTGATGAAGTCCAATTTATCAATTTCTCCTTTTATAAATTGTGCTTTGGATATGAAGCTTAATAACTCTTTGCCTTGCCCTAGATCCTAAAGATTTTTCTCTTGTGTTTCTAATAGAAGCTTTATAGATTTGTGTTTGACATTTAAGTCTGTGATCTTTTTGGAGTTAATTTTTGTGTTAAGATGTGAGACTTAGTTTGAGGGTTTGTGTGTGTGTGTGTGTGTGTGTACATGTGTGCTTATGTATGTTCAATTCTTTCACCACTATTTGTCAAAAAGTCTGTCTTGCCTCCATTGAATTGTGATTGAATGTTTGTCAAAAATCAACTGGGCATATTTGCAGTGGTCTGTTTTCAGGTTATCTTTTAATCTATGTGTGTATCCCTTTGCCAATACCACACAGCTTGATAACTGTAGTAATGTAATGTGTCTTGAGACTGCATAAACTGATTCTTCCTACTTTATTATTTTTCAAATTATTTTGGCTATTCTAGTTTCTTTGCCCTTTCATAATACTTTTCAGAATGATTTTATCTATAGCTACAAAATATCTTATAAGAATTTTGATAAGAATTGCATTAGATCTGTATACAATTTGGGTTGTATTGACATCTTTATTCTGTTAAGGCTTCTAATCCATGAACATGGTATGTTTCTCCATTTATTTAAATCTTTGCTGTCTTTCAACAGTATTTTGTCATTTTCAGTATACACGTGTACCGTGTATGTTTCAGATTTACATCTAAATACTCCATTTTTTGAGCGATTAAAAATAATCTTGTATCTTTAATGTAATATTTTCACATTATAATACATAGAAATACAATTATTTTTTTATGTTTGTCTTGTATGTTGTGGCCTTGCTGAACTCACTTATAAATTCTAGAAGTTTTTTTGGTAGATCCCTTGGAATTTCCTACGTAGATATAATCATGTATCTAAGGGAGAGGCCAGGCATGGTGACTCATGCTTATAATCCCAGCACTTTGGGGTGACTCAGGTTGGTGGATTACTTGAGGCGAGGAGTTTGAGACTATCCCGGGCAACATAGCTAAACCCTGTCTTTACTAAAAATACAAAAACAGCAACAACAACAACAACAACAACAACCCAGCCAGATATGGTGCATATGCCTGTAATTCCAGCTATTCAGGAGGCTGAAGCACGAGAATCACTTGAACCTGAAAGGTGGAGGTTGCAGTGAGCTGAGATTGCACCACTACATTCTAGCCTGGGTGACAGAGTGAGACTCGGTCTCAAAAAATATATAAAAATAAAAAATAAATAAAATAAAAATAGGAAGAGTTGTATTTTGCCTTTTAAAAAATGTGTTTGCTTTTTATTTCATTTTTTTGCCTTATTACACTGGTTAGAATTTCTGGCTGGAATTTCCAGGCTTACCACATGGTCTTCACTAATACCATGGGAGAAGACTCATTACAATCTGATTAGGGTGGAAGTCTAGATTTCCCACTCAGCTTTTGCTAGTGAGATTAGGGGTGAAACCACAGTTTTCTCTGTGGTGTTTGTAGAGAGTAGTTATTGTCCAAAAGTTTTCTGCCTTGCTAGACTGCCCCTTCCCTAGTCCTTTGGATAGAGAAATCAGGCCTTTGTGTGTGTGTGTGTGTGTGTGTGTGTGTGTGTGTGTGTGTGTGTCTTTTTCTGTCTACACTTGCTGACGTTTTCAGGTTGGTGACTCCTCTGGCATTTAATAGGGGGTATATGAGGCAAAATGAAAACCTGGTAAACTATTACTATGTTGTTCCTTGGTCCTGAGACCATTAGGAGGTCTGCCGTTTCCTCTCTACTTTTCAGGGTCTTATGCTTCTTTTATATATAATTTCCAGAGTTTTAAATTGTGCTTAGCAGAGACAATAAAGTATGTCTACTTCTTCTCCCTGGGAGTGGTAGTCCAACTTCATAGTTTTAAAGATAATGTACAATGCATACATTTTAAAAGTTTACAAATGTTTGCTCAATTTTGTAAATAGACAATCTTTAATTTTTTACATATTTTATAACTTTTCATTTTAATTAGAAAAGGAAATCCCATCAAGATTACCAGTGACAAGATAGTAAGAAAGACTTCTAAGGTTCTAAGTTTCTATAGTAAAAATATGATATAATTAGACTAAAAGGTGAGATAATAGCATATGACATTTTATCAACTAAAGAGATTCAAGTAAAGTCAATATAAAATTTATTCTTTTGTGAGAATATATAATAATCATTGTGAGAGTGATAGTCTTGCTGTCTTTCACACATTTCAAATATAACGTCTTTAGAGATATAAAAGCAGCAAAACATTTGGAATGAGACAACTGGGTTTGAATTGAGTTCTGCCTATTATTTGCTTTGAAATCTCAAGATAGTTTTTCAATGTTTCCTCGTCTGTAAATCAGGATGGGGTTGGTTGTGAAGATTAACTAAGAGAACGTACATAAAACTCCTAACAGTTTCCAGCATATAGCAGCTACTCTACAAATGGTAAGCCCTTTCCTTTAACAGGATTAGAAGTTCATGTTAATTCAGGATGAATTGCATCTCATCGTCCTAGGCATGTGTCTTTGTAATCTTTATAATTTGCAAATAAAATGTGTATTAAGAAAATACCAAAGAAAATTGCTTATAAAAAGTTGGAAATACAGGTTTAACCTACATAGAAAAATTACGAGCCTGAGCCTCACTATTTAAAAATAATTCATTGAATGTCTATGCAGAGAAGTTGGAAAGGGAAGCAAAGTTCTCTTGTTAGGTATCTGTTGAGTAGGCCACATAGAAAACTTTAAAACCAACAACATTAATTCCATTCTAACTCCCTTTTAAAACAATAGTAAAAATTCTTTACATTTGTATACTGCTTTACAGTTGACAAAGAGCTTTCACATACATTATCCCCTTTAAAAGAGACTGGAAGGCACCTTTCCTGCCTGATTGATGTTTATGAATGTACTACTTTCCCCTGGGCTGCAGTCATCAATAGTCAATGAGAAGTAAGGCTGGCGTTTTTGGAAATGCTCTGCTGCCAGGTAACTGCATTAACTCTGCTATTGTTGAATAGGGCTATGTATTAACTGTGCCACAGGATATCATCCATATCAACTAATGAATATTTGAATGCTTGTTCCATGTGGAGCAGTGTTTGAGACCCATTCCTCTCTGCTTGTCTAGTGCCCGCCCTCAGGATCTATATCCTCAATGAAGTTCTGTCTGATGGCTCTAGCCATTTCAGGAAAAACCTACACAGAGGATACTTCACTTAGTCCTAAAGAAAAAAAAAGTAAAAAGTGCATAAACAGGTAAGCTGTTGTGTGGAACCATGGTTATGCTGTTTCAATGACAGAAATTGATCCTATTTATTGATGTCATGGGAGACATATTTTGCTTTCATATAAGAACTTTCTATAATAAAAGTTAGAGTATGCTAATGAGGTCTCTGTCTGTGAAATTATTTATCAGAAGTTTGGGATGAGACAGAAATTTCTGATTCCAGGTTCTCTGCTTCCAAGATTTCTATTTATTTATTTATTTTCATTCTCTAAGGAAACATTCCTTATATTCCCTATATTTCTCTGTATTCCTCATGATTTCAAGCATGATCACAGCTTATTGACTAAAAACTGAGGCAAAAATAAACCAAAAACCACATTATGATTTCCAGGAAAATCTGTAAGAGTAGAAGTTTAATTAAGCTGATGAATCAGCACCTCTGAGGCAGAACATCTCAGTTTTGCTTTGTTTTAAGGCTATACAGAATTTCTTCAATCTTATTCACCAGTTCTAATCCCCATAAATGATGATGCTCTTGACATTTTCCCACCAAAACTCGTGAAGTTTCATCCTGAATCCCAGGATTCAACAGGTCAGTTTCAACCAGTTGCTGTAATACTGTGGAGGGAGGTCAGTCAACTTCCCATCAGAGGACCGGGGAATCTCTCTGCAACTGATCCATGTCTACACTTTAGGATCTGTCACTTGTGATGGCCAACTTCCAGGAATTAGTTTCAGAACTGGTCATATTTCTTTTGGTTGCAAGTGGCAGTAACCCAACCCACATAGCTAACAGCTCCAAAGGAATTGATTCACTTGATACTGGGAAGTGCTGGGAAGTGAAGCAGACCTCAGTCACACTACTTACTTATCATTTTTAAAATTATAACCTAGTCGTTCTGAAACAAAGTAGATATAAGGATTAGAGCTGAAGGAATTATCTTTAATAGCTGGCAACTAAACTTTTTTTAGTAATAGTTATAATACTTCTGTAAGTTTCTCTCTTACAACATTCAGCTAGAGGCTCAATGAGTGATAGTTACCTATAGAGTTATCACAAAAGGCTATTTGCTAATTGATAATGATATGAGAGTAAGCTTGAGAGAGGAAGAAAAAGCGTAGGAGACTCATTTCAAATCAAATGGTAAGATTAATTTTTGAGGAGGATACCATGAGCTACGGGAACACAGGAAGGCCACGCCATAAGCAGAGCCACCATAATGCATAACTTCGGAAATGATATGCACATTTTCATCTGTATGAATGGAGGGCACATGCAGTTACCATTCACATAGCTTCTTGACTGAATAATATGAAATTGCTGATACTTAACAAAATTTGGTACACAGAAATAAAATGTGAGTATGCCTCCTGGAACTAAGCCACATGGAGTCCCTGCATGGGGAGGAAGGAAGAATCAGATTTCCCAGAGGCAGTTATATCGGAGGTGAGACGTGGAAGATGAGGAATAATCATTGCGGTGAACAAGTGGGGGAAGACATAGTCACAGGGGATGACAGATCTTAAGAACAGAGGTGTGACATAGTGTTCTGAGGGGCAACCAGAAAAATTCAGTGTCTCAGAGGGTACAGACGGAGGCAAGGTGAGATAGGACAAAAAGCTTAAGAGGTAGGCAGGGTTGGGTTATTTAAATACTACAGATACTATAGTCTTGAAGCATAATTACAAAGTGGCTACTGGGGAAGACACTAATTCTAGAATCTTAAACAAACCTATGGGTAACTAAATTAGATATCCCCTCCATCATGGATTTAAACTTTTCAGTTTAAATCAGGTCTGCCTCCCCCGTCTCTTTCGTGGCACCTTACTCTTTTCTTTCATGTAATTGGCTATATTTTGAGATTAAAAGGTTTTCTTTGGTATATTTATTTGTTTAATGTCTGTCCTCCTTACTAGATTATAAATTATATGAGGTAGGAACCTTGTTCAGTCTTTAACATTGCCTGTTCGGTGCCTAGTCCAGTGCCTGAAAATAAATAGGGGCTCAATAAATATTAGTTGAAGCAACGTGTGAGTAACAAATATGAATTTTTTGAAGTCTACTATTCCCATGCCAATTTCTCCCTGCTAGAAATACTTTAGAAAAGTCCACTGAAGGAGTGTATTGGAAAGTGATCTATAGTTCTTGTCCCAATTATTTAATTCACATGAAAAGAGGCCCTTTAGCAGTAGTACCAGGTGCATGAGGGAGACAGCTTCCTTTCCTCCTGACTCCTGGCTGCTTTGGACCCAGCCTGTGTGACACCAGGTGACAAGTCAGGGTTGGGTGCATGCCAAAACAGAGAGAGGTGGAGAGAAATGTTTCATATTTTTCTTAATACACTAACTCAAGCCTTCTTAACTGGAGATGAAGAGGTTTGAGTGTTAGGGGTAATAAAAAAAAAGCTTATTTTTTATTTTTTACTAAACCCCAGGCTGTTTGTCATGGAGGGTCATCTGAGATACATGTTAGTTACGAGAATACAGAGTGGGATTCAATTTGGCAGACATTTGGATAGCGTAAGAAGTTAAATTAGATCTTGTAGTTCATCTTTAGCCACCAAAGGGAGTGGAGATATTGTTGTGGTTTGACTCTGGCCTGTCAATATTAAGTATCTCCTTGCTATACAGTATATACTTTAAAACTGTAATACAAGTTTCCTCTTGTATCCAGTTTTGTAAATTATGTCCAGATAACTTCAATAGAAAGAGAGAAACAAGCTTGAGAGACATATCACACATCACAATTCCTGCTCCTCTGAAATACCCACCTCACTGTGACCAGAACCTGAGTCCCTAAGTACTTTTTCAAATTACATAAACTATCAACTTGCATGTCAACTGCATTTACCTATGCTTAAATGTAGAAATCCACTTTCAGTGAAAGTGTTTAATATATGAAATATTAAATATGAGATGAAGTATGAAATAAACCACCTAATTGTAGAGAGAGAATATTCATTCAAATACAAATTCTTCTGGAGGCCTGGGGTTGGTGCATACTCAGAATATTTTAGGCTTAGTCCTTGAACATTCACAATGACTCCTTTCTCTCCTAAATACAAAGTCAAGTCATTGTCCTGGGTATTTGAAACAAAACATTTATTACTAATTTTAAGATGAGCAAATACCTATATTGAACAAAGAGTTTAGAGAACAACCTTATATTTGAAACCTTTGATAGGTCCTTAAATATTTCTGCTTTTAAGAGGTATCACATAAACATTTTTTAAGATGCCTCTATCAGTGTTTCAGTAACTAGATTTGCTTCTTGTAGAGTTAGATTCAGTTGATATTATCTGGAGCTATAACTAAAAATTCACCTGGATTTGGGAGTACAAATTTGTAAAATGATTTAAAACAATGCTAGCAGGTGCCTGCAAAGACCTGTGGAGATAGCATCATCATCAATGCTTGGACAAACCAGAAATCCAAGTGGAAGATTCTGCTAAATAAACCTTACTTGGGGCCAGTGCGTATTGTTAGGGTTAAGTATGGGGAAAATATAATTATTTTATTAGGCATCCATTAGTATTAGAGGTTACTTTAATTACCTGTAAGAATTAATATGACTCCTTAAGTGGTAAGCTAAACAGTTGGTAGTTATTTTGGCACCAGAAGAAGAAATTTCACTAAGTAAACCTTTAAGAAGTATACTCTTCTTTAGGAATTCTCAGACCACATTCTCATTCACAGAGCTTGAATGATCCATCACTACTGTGGAGATTGAATGAGAAAAGAGCAAAACATCGTGTACCAGCGCTTATTTGTGGAAGAATAAGTCCTGAGCCACCAGATGCATCTCATTATAAAGTTAACTAGTTAGCCTACACTTTACTTGTATTGCAGTTAATATAAGATGCCTTTCAACACAATGCTTAGAATGTTTTACTTAATTTTTCTCTTCTGAAAATCTGCTGGTTTAAGAAGCTAACTACCTGTTGAGAAGGAGTGAAGCTAAAACTAAAGACGGGCTTCCAGCAGAAGGATATTAGGGAGTCTATGATTTCTTCTTTATAAGAGTTTAAAAATGTAGCTGGGAGGTTTTTACTTTCACACTCTCTGAACTCAGCTGGGCAGTTCTACCAAGGTAGAGCACTTCCTTTCTCTGCAACCCTTATAACCCTTGGAGAGAAGCAAAAGAAGCCAGTGCACCTAGGAAGGCAGGCTGGATTGGGAGGGGCTCCTGGGAGAGGAGAGCAATTAACTCTCTCCCTCAACTGTAGAGAACCAGGTTTCTCTTGATCTCACTGTAGACTTCAGCCAGTGGCCAGGATTCTTTACAGTGAGTGAAATGGAGAGTGATGCTGCTATACCAAAGAGGAGACCCGCCCTGGTCTGGCGTTCATAGTGAGAGAACTTTCATAATGAGGCCTGTGGATAAAGGACTGAGATCCTTTACAGTAGAGGGAAGTGCAAATAGGGTGCGTCTGAGCTGATCTCTTGGAGCCACTTCACCTCTGAACAGGTTCGGAGCTTTCAAGCCCCTTGAAGTTTTAAAAAGGCACTGATTTCAGCATGAGATGTTTGCGGCACTGTGCTCAGCTGGAATGAAATGAAGGGGAGGAAAAGTAGCTTCTTTCTTGCATTCAGAAAGCAGAGGCCAATTGAATGGATTCTACTCAAACTGATTGCGTTTGTAGTTTTTGAAAAGAAAAAAAAAGCTAAGAAGTTTAAATCCTATTCACTAAGTTCACAAAAACAAAACCTGGTCATAGAAGGACTCTGAGAAGTGCACACATCCTTACAAGAGATGGACAATTTAAAACAAGCTTCATTAAATAAGTCCCTTTCAAGCTGGCTTCTTAGTATAATTCAGTAGCTCATACCTCTCTGCCTTATTTTAAGGGGATCTTTCCTGTGGGTTAGTTTAAATCAATTGTTCTCCATCATTTCGTAAATTTACAAGAATTTATTGATTCATGGAAAAACAAAAATCTTTTCATATTTTCTCTTTAGAGAATGGAGTATGTGTCTGAATCTTCCCTTCAATTGCCAATTACTACTGTTCTATATAACAGGGAACCCACCAATAGTGTTGAAAAGTGAAATCTGGTTATTTTTTATTTGTTTGCTCATTCTGCTTATCTGACATCTCCACTTGGTCAAAATGCACAGAACACTGACAGGAGCTCTTACAGGCCCCTCTTCCATTCACTCATCCTTTGCTTATGCAAAACGTTATGCATTTATCCATCCCCTTGATTCATGCAATGCTTTAAAGCTTATTCAGCTACCTGAATCTTATCTGATTGCTTTAGCATTTTTGGTCTTGGTCTGAAGGCCTCTAGAGGTCAGGAAATTGGATATTACCTCACTTTGCACAGGACCTGGGAGAGCACCATATACAGCCCTGTGCTTAACAAAAGCTTTTAGATAATGATGACAGTGATAAGGGAATGCCATCCATCTGCATATGAGGAATCTTGTAAAAAGTGGGTCAAATGTGAAAGATATTGTATGTTGGAATTTGTATTTAAGGTGATACACTGGCGAGTTCAGGCTACTGAGGTACCTGCTTGGTGTCTAGGAACAGGACTACATTTAGTTAAGTGATCTGTGTCATTAGGCTGTTTAATTAATGGGCAGAAGAATTTCCAGTTTCTTATTTTTTGATCATGTAAAATAAATGGGACACTGAATGGCACTTAATATTGTCAATTAGAAATTTATATTTTAAGATTGCATTTAAACGTATTTTTTTAGACAACAGTTCATGATGTGTGAATTTGCAGAGGCGGTGGTTTCCCATTTTTATCTCTATTTTAGGGATTAAGATAATTACTTCCAAGAAACTGAATGAAGTTGGAAATATCCCATGTAAGAATCACTCAGGGAGCTAAGATTAGAGTTGAGATGTGAGATTAGCTTACTTCTTCTTCTTCTTTTTTTTTTTTTTTTTTTGAGACAGAGTCTCGCTCTGTCACCCAGGCTGGAGTGCAGTGGTGCTATCTCGGCTCACTGCAACCTCCACCTCCCGGTTCAAGCGATTCTCCTGCCTCAGCCTCCCGAGTACCTGGGACTACAGGTGCATGCCGCTACGCCCGCCTAATTATTTTGTATTTTAGTAGCGATTGGGTTTCACCGTTGTTGCCCAGGCTGGTCTCAAACTCTTGAGCTCAGGCAAACCGCCCACCTCGTCCTCCCAAAGTGCTAGGATTACAGGCGTGAGCCACCACACCCAGCCAGCTTACTTCTAATCTTGCACATTGCACGAGCCCTATGACACTAGTTAAATTATTGAATGGTATCTATGATACTGGTTACTTATATTTTCTATCCCCATCATTCTTAAATTCCATTTAGATAATACTGTTACCCAAGTATTTTCTTGGGTACAGGCAGCAAGCCACACTGAAGAAAATTCAGAGCTTTCCATAAACAGTGGTATATGTGCCGTGAGAGTGTCTCCTGCATGATGCTTCAAGAAATGTCATTACAGGAAATAATGAATGGCTGGTGAAAATAGGATTGTTGCAATACTTATACTACTGAAAGATGAGTAATATAGGAATATAGGAGGTACATACCATGTCCCTACATGAGCCAAATCCGCTTTCTTCTTCAAATTTGTGGAAGTTGATTCCCAATACTAGCTGCTGCTGTCACTGTTTTTCTCCTCTTCCTCTTTTTCCTTTCCTCCCCCTCCTCTTTCATATTATTAAAATGACTGACTTGGCTGATATTGCAAACCTAGATTTGGAAGAAAACTTAGGCATCTGCATCTCTAGGCCTATCTTACCAAAATACTTTTGCCTGGAACTCTTATTGTTCCAAGCAAGTGCAAGTCAAGGATTGTGTTCCCTTCAAGGAAAATGGTGCAGTTTATCTAATGGGCTTCAGCTTTTTCTGTCCTTTCTCTTTTCTAATGATTACTCCAACACCTATGTACTTTAATTGCTCCAGTTAACTTACACTTTTTTGATTAAAGTAAAATCTTTGATAGTAAACATTTTACCTTGACTGGGTGCTTAATCTGTCATTTTTTCCCTCTGGTGGAAGAAGAATAATTATTTCTCCCACTCTTGCCCCAGTTAAAGGGAGTTTAAGTATCAATAAGCAGCATGGAGTTGTTTTGGCAGTGCGGGTGGAAGAGGGGCAGTGGAAGTGAAACTACACGTCTCACCATGATGGTAAGTTAGGTTTAACTTTTCAGGCAAAACAGGTGTGCTTTGGTTGAGGGGGAATGGATCAACTGGACGATCAAGATTTTTATTTGCCTTGGTGGCTCCCTGCTTCCCTGGGGAGGATGAATCCTAGGTTGACTCCACTGAGCTGCTGGCAAGTGTGAATCCAGCAGCCTCCTTCTTATCTTTCTATGAATCATGGGTTTCTTTTGACCTAGGAAGTTAGATATGTCATGGGATCTCTTGATGAGCACAGGACAAAAGAGGGTGGCTGGTGTTTTAGCACGAAAGAGAGTAAGGAAATTCCCATGCCAAATTGTCTTTCAAGCCAACTAGATTAAAGATATTTGATTGAATAATGATACATACACAGAAAGTTCTGTGCATAATGGTCAAACTGAATGTAAGAAAATTCTTTTAACCTCTATGGCATTTGCCCAAGAAGTCTGAAGGAACTGAAAAGGACTCTAGTCTAGAGAAATAATAGCTGACACTTGATTGGAGATGATAAAACCATATAGGAGGAGTCCCATTAGTAATGAAATAAAAAAAAAAGAAAAAATCTTTTTCAATAATATTCTCTGTCTCTAGTGAATGACAATGTACTTTGAAGCATTAAATTTATCTTTATGTTCTCCTTGAGATTTTGGTGTAAGTCTGACTCAAGTTGTCTGATTTATCTCACTGGATGGTTTCCAATGGAAAAAAAGCTTCACATTGAGGCTGTTTTTCATCTATCTTTTAAAAAGATATAATTATTAATGTTATTTTTAATGACAAATTTTTAAAAGCAGTTTTAGGGTCACAGTAAAAATGAGTGAAAAGTACAGATATTTTCCATATACCTCCTATTCCCACCCATGAATAGTGTCCCTTATTATCAACATCTTCCATCAGAGTGCTGCATTTATTGTAATTGATGAACCTACATTGACACATCATTATCACCCCAAATTCATAGGGTGATACATAAGGGTTTGCCCTTGGTGTTGTACATTCTATGGGTTTGGACAAATATTAATGACATGTTTCCATCATGATAGTATCATATAGGGTCTTTTCACTGCCCTAAAAATCTTCTGTGTTTTGTGTGTTCATCTTTTCTTCCCCTGTTAAACCCTAGCAACCAATGATCTTTTTCCTCTCTATGCAGTTTTGCTTTTTCCAGGATGTCTATAGTTGGAATCATTATAGTATGTAGCATTTTCAAATTGACTTCTTTCAAAATTAGTAAGATGCATTTACATTTCCTCCATTTTTTTTCCGTGGATTGATAGTTCACTTCTTTTTAGTGCTAATAATCCATTGTTTGGATGCATCACCGTTTATCTATCTACCTTCTGAAAGATATCTTGGTTTTTTTCAAGCTTTGGCAATTATGAATAAAACTGATACAAACATCTCTGTGGAGGTTTTTGTATGAACATAAGTTTTTAACTCCTTTGGGTAAACAGATACTAAAGAGTACAATTGCTAGATCATATGGTAAGAGTATGTTTAGTATTTTAAGAAACCACTAAACTGTCTTCCAAAATGGCTGTACCGTTTTGCACTCCCACCAGCAAGAAGTCAAAGTCCCTGTTGTTTCACATTCTTGCTAACATTTGTTGTTGTCGTGTTATGGATTTTGGCCATTCCAATAAGTGTGTAGTAGTATCTTATTGTTGTTTTAATTTGCATTTCCCTAATGACATATACATCGGAGCCATCTTTTCATATGCCTATTTGATATCTTTGGTGAGGTGTCTGTTAAGGTCTTTGGCTCATTTTGTAATCATTTGTTTGTTGAGTTTTAGGATGTTTTTGTGTATTTTGAATAACAGTCCCTTATCAGACATGTCTTTTGCAAATATTTTCCCACAGTTTATGGTTTGTCTTTTTATTCTCTTGACAATGTATTTGCAGAGCAGAAAATTTTAATTTTACTAAAGTCCAGCTTATCAATTTTTTCTTTCATGGATCATGCCTTTGGTGTCGTATCTAAAAAGCCATTGCCATACCCAAGGTTATCTAGATTTTCTCCTATGTTATATTCTAGAATTTTTATTGTTTTCCATTTTGCTGTTGTAGTGACATTTGCTAAAAAGACTGTCTTTGCTCCATTGTATTGCCTTTTTCCCTTAGTTGAAAATCAGTTGACTATATGTATATGGGTGTATTTCTGGGCTCTTGATTCTGTTTCATTTATTTATTTGTCTATTCTTTCACCAATATCACATTGTCTTGCTCACTGTAGCTTTGTAGTAAATCTTGAATCTGGGTAGTGTCAGTCTTCCAACTTTCTTCTTCTTCAATATTGTGTTGGCTATTCTTGGTCTTTTATTATTTTATTTTTATTTTCAGAAAAGTGACATATATACTTAGTTAAAAAACATACATACATTTGGCTTTGGATGACTTTTTCACAGAACATTTTCCCTAATACCTAGAAAGAGCACAAATACATAGTAAAAATACCTTACCTATGTTATTGCAATAGCCTCCTAATTGGTCTCCCTGCTGTTACTGTTGTCCACATACACTCAACACTCAACAAAATAGCCAAAGTAATTCTTTAAAAATTTTAGTCAGATCATGCCTTTGGCTAAAACCATGAAACTCAGAGGTAAAACCTTTTTATGGCCTACAACAGCTAGAATATCTGGCCACCATTACCTCCATGATCTTAACACACACAACTTTTTGCTTCCCTCTCTCTAGTCCAGCACACAAGCTCCTTACTTTTATCATTTATCAAACAAACTGGCGTTTGCATTGGCTGCTCCCTCTGGCTCTAACACTCTTCCTCTAGAGCTCTTCATGGCTCATTTCTTCACTTCTTTAATTAATTGCTCAAATATCACCTTTTAAGGATGTCTTTCATGATTGCTTCACTTTCTACTCTCCCACTTCCCAGTCTCAGTCTTCCTTAGACTGTTCTGCTTTTCCTTTTTCCCTCACAGCACTTGGCACCTTCTATCACACTATGTCATGTGTAATTACCTCTTTCCTATGTTTCTTGTTTACTTCTTCTCCTTCCTCCACACCTTTACGAACAAGCTACAACAGTGTTTTTCTAGTCTATGTTTCTTGTTTACTTCTTCTCCTTCCTCCACACCTTTACGAACAAGCTACAACAGTGTTTTTCTAGTCTGTTTTGTGCAATAATATATCCAACAGTCTAGTTCCTGGTGCACAGATACTTAATAAATATTTGAATGAATGCATATAATATGTACAAATTTCTCTTTGGTAAAGAAAAAAATTAACATTGAGATTGAAAGCATGCAAAATACCCCAGGAATTTTTATATGGAATATTCAACATAGACACATATCATAACTGAGGTACTAAAGTTCCAGGATTTAAAAACGAATTCTTCGGGAGGCTGAGGCAGGAGAATGGCGTGAACCCGGGAGGCGGAGCTTGCAGTGAGCTGAGATCCGGCCACTGCACTCCAGCCCGGGCGACAGAGCGAGACTCCGTCTCAAAACAAACAAACAAACAAAAAACAAACAAACAAACAAAAAACGAATTCTTTATACATATAAGTAGGTGAAGCCAATCACCTACAATGGCTTAGAAAGCAGCCAGTTCTCAGATTTCTTCGCAGAAACATTCAGTGCCAGATACAATTGGTGCTATTTCTCCAAGAACAGTCTCCAAGCTAGACTGTTCTTCTAAAAACCCCATTCACAGGTTTCCTGTATTACAACAAAGTTTTACAGGAAAGAAAGAAAGCTAAGATGTCAATAGAGAAAAAGGCAACAAGCAGGCATTCTCAAACATAAAAGAACTCGTGGAATATGGCACTCTTAAGTCCTTGAAAAGATGCTTGACAAAGAATTCTAGCTAATTAAGAGATAAATCAAAATAAAGAACTTGGGAATTGAGAAGCTGTAATAAAAAGGACTGATAGTGTTTGAATCCACTTAAATATAGAATTAAGACTAAACAACTGAGGGAATTATTGCTATAGAACAAAATGTGAGTGTTATTAATCAGAACAATATAAAATTAGTAGTATAAAGATAATGAAAAACTGTGGGCAAGGAAGATATTCTCAGATTTCTAAGCAGGAGGCTACTGATATTTTCTAATATTGAAATATGTAATAAAACAGCAATGACTCCAACTCTTACTGTTTTTCATATCCCCTGTCCCACCCTTTCAAGGTTGGAGAGTTCTGCGTCTTATGGTGAGGAACCACTTATTTGAAAATCAACAGTTTCTTTCATTTTGCTTCAGTTTTTCTTTTTACTATTAAAGTAAAATTAAATTTAAAACTTTGCTATTAAAAATAGTAGCTAATATAATCCTATTTTAGCGAAAAGCAATGTGATCAATCTCTATCTACCTACTTATTATTTCCATCCTTATCTGTTTATAGCTATATAATAACATCTGGAATTGTTTTTACCTAGTGTAATGGCAGTAATTTTTGGATAGTAGAATTTGGAAGTGGCTTTTTATTTACTTCTTTGTACATTTCTGCATTAAGTATATTTAATGAGCATTACCATTCTTTAAACAATGACAACTGAGGGAAATTTTAAAGTTTACTACCCATATCCCCCCCCTGAAAAAAATCTGGAAGAAAATAAGGCTACATATTAACAGTAATTAATATTACGTGTAGTAAATATAGATAACTGGTTTATTCCATCTTTATAACTTTCTGTGTTTAAAGGAAAAAAAAAAAAAAGAAAACACTGTGTCTTGCCCTGATCTTTTTCTCACAGCTTCACGCCAGAAAGCCAGCAACTTGTAACCCTTGCAGATGCTGCTTCTATTTATCTACATGTGTTTATACCACTGTCTTGATTTTAGACATCATTTATTTATTTCCCAGTTTTGCAGTGGAGACTTTACCTTCTTTATATCTTTTATCCCTCATCACTACCACAATTTTCTCTTCTACCTTCCTCTAATTTAGCTGTATTGAAATCTTTTGTTAAATAGAAAGTGTTTACATTACAATGACTATGTGCATGTTTACATTTAGGCCATTAGAGCGCTCTGATATTTTTTTCCCTCACATGACCCTTTTTTATTCCTGGAGTTAATAATTGCTTCATTTTAATAGTTTGTTTAATTTTATACATACTTATCCCCGTTTTCCCCAATCCTTTAACAGATGAATCAAATGACTCACAGTAATTGTTCCAAAACACTCAAACATATTGTCTTTCAATTACATCCTGTATTCGTCAGTCATCCAATCCAAGCTAGACTGTTCTTCTAAAAACCCCTTCACAGGTCTGCTGTATTACTTCTCTCTTTCTTGACTCCAATATCTCCCTTTCATAAAGATATTCTTAATTTTTGTGAAATACTTACTTCAGTCCCTGCCTTAAAAAGAGCAAAATTTTAGAGCTGCATACTTGAAATTTCCTTTATTCTGCTCTCATACTTGCTTAGTAGTTTGACTGGGCATACAATTCTAGAATGTATTCATTCAGAATTCTGAAGGCAATGTGTCAATCCCTTGGGGCCTTTAATGGTGATATTGAAAGTCAGATATGAGTCAGATGACTGAGACTTTGTAAATGTACCATCTCAGGAACAGGGCCTATCTCTCCAGAAGATTCTGGGGTCTTCTCTTTGTTCCCATTGTTTTGAAAATATGTGATCATGTGCCCTGGTGGGGTCCTTTCTATTCAGAGAACTGAGCAGGAATCAGGCCCCTTTAGTCTTGATGTCCTGTCCCTGTGTTGGAAAAATTTCCTCGAACTTTTCTTCCATTTCATCTCTTCTGAAACTTCTCTTTCTGGAACTCCTAGTTTCCAATGTTGAACTTAATGAATTGATTGTCAAAAGTCTTTCTTTATCTCACTTTTCCATTACACAGCTCTTGGTTTGCTTATGTGTTTGTTATTCTCTGCAGGATGTTCTCAACTTTATATTCTGTCCGTTCAATTGTACTTCTAATCTCTTCATCCACATATTTAATTTTCAAAATCACTTTCATATTCTCTGATTTTCCCCATAATATAACATCCTATTTGTACTTCATAAGTGCATATTTATTCTTTTTGTGTTTATATATATTAATTATAGGTTTTAAGGTAGCCTTTCTTCTTCCTATACTGACTCTGACTCTTCTGAATTCTTCTTTTCTGTTTATGTGTTCCGGCCCCTTTATTTCATTTTGGAGAATTTCTCAAATGTTTAGTGATCCTTGGCTTTCTCAGATATTGAAAACCAAGGCTAAAGAGCTGATAAGAGACTGTACATGTGTGAGTGAGCTTATTTTCTTTAATGTTGAGTGATAATATTTCTTTAATGTTGGGCAAATAGGTTTTTGTTACATGTGGAAGCCTGAAGCATGAGTTCTGTAGGCCTTTTTCTCAGGCTCTTTGCTTCTCGAAAGAAAATTGTTTTAATACTTGGGGAGATAGTTTTACATCTGGCTGTTGATAGAATAGTGGAAAAGTGGGCTGGAGACTTTACCTTTTAGGATTCATACTTTTGTATACTCTTTTCATTTTCTTATATGATGTTTTGCTCCTGCTTTTCATTGTGCTTGGTATTTCTGAGTCCAGACCATCTTAGGGACAGTTTCTCTAAATAATAAAATTCCAGTCTCCCACAGAGTAGATGAGAAGTCTAGCTGTTCAGGGACCCCGAGGTCTCTATGTCTATTATGCAAATCTATGCCCAAATCTGAATCTATGCCCTTATCTTTATTCTTCCTCAGTATCCAGTACCTCAAAAATCCTCAGACATTCTGGGTTAAATGAAGAAAAACCTCCTTGCTTCTCACAGACATTTCCTTCTTCAGCTCCAGGTTTGCTTTGCTTCCTCCACTTGTCCAGGTCGCTTCCCTCTTCATGTGCTTTTCATCTTCCCAACTTCGTTGACATCTAGTCCTTTATTGTCTCCTCTCCCATCGTCTTTCCTACTCATGTGTTCCATGTTTATTCCTGCTGTATCTTTTAGTAATATTTTAGAAGAGTAGATCAAACCATTAGATATAATAGAGGGTGCCTATAAGTATTAATTTAAAAATGATTTACTTATCTTCTATTCAATTTGAGGAGCCTTAAAATTAAAGCACTATTATAAGAAGAAGAAGAAAAAAAATTAACCCGTCAAAAACATTAGATCCAAGAAGTAAAAAGGAAGAAACAAGGCCAAACTTGATAATAATCTGACTGAAAAAAAGCTGTGGCAATTGACTAAATAACTTGTTTCCAGACTGTTAGTCACCAGTGCAAAGAGAAAAACATCTTCACCATTTGCACAACTTCCATTGTTCAAAGGAAGGAAGAACACTTCGTCACTAGGAGGTAAAATATGCTGGCTGTGAGCTTTGAGAGTAATTTGTTTTTATCCAATCCATCCATCATTTTACTGGTAGAAAGATCTTTCATTCCCACAAATCTGATTATGCCATTCTATTGCTTAAAACCCTTCCTCAGCTCCCATTGCTGTTGACATGAAATCTAACCAGCATGTGCTCCCTGTTCATTCTCATGCCTCCCTCTCCAGGCTCATCAGCACCTTCATGGGCCATACCCCATGTACTACCACATGAAACTCTTGCAATGCCTAAACAAGTCATACTCACTCCTTCCTCCAGCCTTTGGAACACGCTTTACTTCCCTTAGCATATCCACCTGCCTAAGTCTTCATCCTTCAAGTCTCACGCAAACTTGTCCTTCTCTAAAATCTTCCCTTGTTCCAACTTCTCCCAGTTGGGTCTGTTCTGCCCCTTGCTGTTTCCTTGACCCCTTGTGCATACTTTATCATAACACTTAACACATTATCAAAACTGTGGGTTTACACCTCTCTGTCTCCCTCCTCTCTCTCCTTAGTCCATAAACTGGTTAAGTACAGGCACAGTTTGTTCATATTAAGGTCTGCATTATCTCTGGCACCTTTTCTCCTGGCACATAGTAGGTATTTAATAATCATATTTAAAGAACAAATAATAAATGGGACCTAGGTATGTAGCCTTCTTCAGTGTTGTTACATGAATAAAACTTGGAAGATCTTCAGGGTTCACATGTCACAGAGAAACCATCTCAAATATCAGCTGTCTCAGACCTTGGAGAGCAAATAAATAGAAAATTTCAGGCTGAAGTTGCTAGTGAGAACCTGAGAAGAGGGTATTCTGCATTGTTGGCTGAAAGCAGAGCCATATGCTCAGGATGCCAGCTGATGTTTTACTGTGGGAATCTAGGGCCTTCCTAGATTCTGTGCCTGAATGAGGGCCGTGCTGCTCGTGTCTGCACAATTGCTCCTTGCTCTTCATGTTTTCTGGAATGCTCTTCCTGCCACCCAACACACCTACCCCTGCTTATGGCAGCAATGCTGGCCATCCTGCTGCCAGTCCCCACGTTCTCTAATTTTCTCCTTTGAGCAAAGAGCTGTTTGCATTTGTCATATTTGATTCAGATATTTTATAATGTAATAAAATATTTTAGATATAGCAGAAGCTTCATTTGTGGCTATCCCAGATCCCATCGTCCTTTCTTCTTCCTCACACCCAGGGGTCCATTCAAAACAATTGTAATACTTTTATGGATTGATAAGGCAGCAGGGAATCAGACCAAGGAAAACTTTTTGTTGAATAGCACAAGAAAGAGGGAACTAGGTGACTATCACTAAACCACCACTAGTTAAGAGAGAGCAGATTTATGAGCATGAGTTTCTACCTTAGGCCTGTCATATTTTTTCACCTTTATGTTAGTTAATTGCAGAGTAACATAAATTAACTTTGGAACACAAGCAAAAATGGGAACTTTATTTATGAATTTCTTGGATTTCTTTACCTCAAGCCAAACAACTAAATTGCTACTTAGCATAAATTATTTATGGGCCCTGGCTCAATACCATCCAGCACCAGCCCCCGGAGGTATGGGAGATATAAAAGATTTAAAGCATCGCTGCGACAGTGTTCGGGCCGCCACGGAGCTGTGTTTCTTTCCAGAAGGGTCCACTTTATTTTGTTGTAAATAAATAGAGGCTGGATTTCCAGGGAGGGAAGTTAGCTTCCAGCAGGACGGTGGTGGTGTTTTGCATATGTTAATTACACAACCCTTTTATGACAGATAGACACAGTGTTTGCATAGCTATTTCTCAAAAGACCCATAGACCAAAATGGATCTTTTCATTTCCTGGCACAGAGTAGTTTCTCTCATTTGATCTCACTTCAAAATCTGAAGTTATCAAAGCATGCCACCCCAACTAGTCAATAAAAAAATAGACCTATCCATACAATTCCAGCAGGAACAAATGCGCATCTTCTGCAATCTTTAAAATTCAAACTCGACATGCCTCACTGACACCTGTGACAAATCCATTGTCACTTCCTAGGTTGTCTTTCCATAGCTGTAACCTCAGCATGTCACCCTTTGCTCCAAAATACCCTTACATACCTTGTTTCTCAGACACAGTCTGTTTTTAAGACAAGGTCATTGCCTTCTTTTTCTTTAGGTTACACATATTTCACTTGGCTTGCACAGTGTTTAAAATCAGAGTACTTCACATAAAAATGTAAATGTCCAGCTTTTCCTTCCAAATTTGGAAGGCCTAGCAATCCTAGGCTGTTGTTTCCACCAGAAGCTGTTGGCATAATCCTAGTGGCTCTTCCGTCTTCTCCTCTCTCCTGTCCCCACTACTCCTTAGCATATACCCAGCCCATGTCACCCAGTTAGGTTACCTCCCTAGCCCACGAAAGCATTTGTGTTTTTAATCCCTGATTTAAGCCATGCCTTGGCTGATACATTAATAAATTTTTTGTTTATCTTGGGTAACATTACATGTTATAAATTACCAAATCCAAAATAAATGAAGATTGTGGCAGGCTATAACAATGGACCATAGGTGTGACTGTCATTTTTTGGGATGCAGAGATACAAATATATTTCCACTTAATTTAAACACAGATTAGACAAATTGGATCTTTTTTTTTTTTTTTTTTTTTTTTGAAAACCATGCTGTGTATAATCACATTCTTCAAACAACAGAAAATGTTTCCATATGATTCATTTTGCTAAATCTTTGGTAAAATCTTTGAAATGCCATTTTTGGCTTGTTGATTTGCTCAACCTAACAATAGTCCTCAGGCTCTTACAGGCTCTTTCAAGGCCCACAAGCACAGTGGGCCTTGGGTCTGCTCTGCCTGGTCTGCATTTTATTCCTCCTCACTAGATCCCCAGTTCTGTTGGTGTTCCCTTTGTCCTTCCAAGCATCACATCTGGGTTCTCTTCTCGGCTTTGAATTTGGGCAGGTCACTATTCTCCTTAAACATACCCAGGAGTCTCTTTCTAAACTGCAGATTCTAAGTGTCACCCTCAAAGACTATGACCAGATCAATGCCGAAAGCTTAACCCTACTCTTCCATCCACCCTTCTGTTTTAAGGGGAATTTAAAGCAGGGTAGAGGGGAATGGTTGGTGACTTTGGAAACAGACAGGCTTAAATTCCAAATTTCACCCTGCCTGTGTAAGACCTGCCCTTACCTCAGTTTTCTTATCTGTAAAATGTGGAAAATTCCACCTACTCACAGGGTTCTTGTAAATATAATTGCAAATGTGTATTTTAAAGACATTCAGTGAGTTAGTCTTACGGGTCAGTGTCACATGCTCTAAATCCTTTTGTTCCATCCTCCTGTCTCAGATGACCATACAATTTTTCGGTCTTCATTTGCTGATGAACACACACAGAAAGAAAGTCCTTTCTTCATTTTTTCCCCTTTCTCTTCCTGCCATTATCTATGATGGATTGTATGTGCCTGAAAATTCCTTGACTTTGTCCTATCTTAGCTCTTCCCTAGAACCTGTTACATACCAGGGAAAATAGAAGCAGCTCCTGCAGAGCTGGGTTCTAGTAGAGCCTGGGTTTAGGTTGGAGAGACCGTCCTCCTTCAAGAATACAGAAGGGGGATCTTCCTTTGAGGTCTGGGGAAGCTTGTTCTTTTATCTCTCTCACTTCTCACCCCCAAGGAAAGGAGAATAAGGCTGCACATAAGTGATAATTCTAAAACTGCCCATATTGAATATTTTTATAACCAAATTGCATGTGTGGATATTATAATAGATAATCTGAATGTGTTATACATATCCTACATAAAACATAAAGGGTTGCTTGTGTCTATCTCACATGCATTTTAAAAGCTCATTTTAATGTTTAATGCTCCTAACAGTCACCTAAATCTCAAAAGGTAAGCAGGAAATGCCATATAAAAGACCTAGAATCTAAAACAAATGTTACTGATAAAATCTGAGATTTGCTTTCCTCCTCCCACACCCTAAATACCCCAACTCTCATGATTCTAGTTTCTAGAGACCACAAACATGGCAAAACCCATTTCCTCCTTTATAGCTCTATGAAGTACTTTTGAAGTGGAAGTTATTAAAAGATACAGGGAATATCCACACTCTTATAGCCAGTATTCATAAATAATTTTTAAATTCGACCTTTTGCATTTTTTTTCAATTTGCATTGTTAATTTTTAAATATAAATCAAAATTATAGTGTATTAGGCAACACTCATCACTTAGCCAGTCAGTCTAATGGCTTTGGGGACTAGAGTATGTCAATTTGTGGTGGCACTGAGGGGCTGCTATCTTTAGCAGCTGGTGTGCGGGGCGATTCTTTGGCAAACTTGCTAAATCCCCTGGCACAGCTCTAGGCTAGGCTATTCACTTGAGTATTGGATGATTCCTCAGCAAAGTGAAGAGAATGGCTTTTAGTGGAGATGTAGTCGCTTAGATCGCTAAAGATGTAAACATCAGAAAACACTAGGACTTTATTTTTTTTTTCCTGTTTTGATGATGACGAGTATTTCAGTGTCTTTGGTATGTGTAGGCCTATATATGTGTACGTGTGTAGATTCTGGCCTGCTGGGTGGTTGGGTATTCTCTCTTGGTCTACTTTTCTATTGTGTGTGAAAATGTGCTTTCTGGAAGAAAACTCGTCTCTTGCCAAGATGCAGGGGAGAGCCAGAAAGTGGGAAGCAAGGGAAAGGAGAAGTCAGAGAATACTTTAAAAAGAAGAAAGAAAGAAAGGAAGAAAGAAGTTCTTTTCTCTCCATTCAATGAAAAATTAACCTTTAGAGATAATCAGGAATACCAAAAGATTGGCTGAATTCTTCAAGCTCACAGTATAGAATGAGTGTCAATTCCTTCACTTCTGTTAAAAGATCATCTTTCCTTTGCTTAGAATCATGTTGCAGCTGTTCTAATTGGTCTGAACTCAATATTAGTGGGAGACTGTCGTGAAGAAAGAACCACAGGCTGGTGAAGAAAGAACATGGTCAAGTGAAATTTTTAAAATGCACGCTTTTCTGCTACAAAAGCAATTTTGAAATCTCCACTCTCCTCCTCTCCCCCAAACCTGGACTCAAAATGTGTGAACTTTGCATTTCAACTTTGAATGTGTCTAGCACAGAGTAAGGACAGCTCTCCTGGGTAATTTGGGGAAAATATATGTATTAAAAATGAAGTTATAAAAAATTGAAAATTGCTTTTGAACATCCATGGTAGTAAAATCCATATACCACTATTTTCCTTACTATTTTAATATAGAATTTTTGCATGAGAGTCGAGTAGCCATGGCTTCTAGCTTCTGAGAAGAGGTAAATCATGCCTTCTGTATGTAGTTATTTTATTTTTGTATATAAATGCCATCTCCTAATATAATTTGTGCTCTAGCCCGTATTTTTTTCTTTTTATTTAAAGGTAAAAAGTTTCTAAATGCCTTTTCAAAGGTGCTAGTATTTTAAAAACATAAACAATAAATAAAAGTAGTTGTAATTCATAATTTCCAATCAAATCAATCCCATTTAATAATTAAGGATTCTGGATTTCTTTTTTGGCAAGGGAAGGCTAGGAAACACATATTTTCCTCCCATAGTTTCCTTTTAGGTGGCACAGGACATATGCTATCCTATTCCTCATTGTCATTCTTCATTTTGATCAAATTTATCTTTGCATGTGGTCTTCATATTGAAAGGCAGCCGTCAAAAGGGACTCCTCTCCTTAACCTCAGACACATTCCCTCCTTTTGCCCACACAGGGAGAGGCATGCGCCTGGGCACCCCCAGCAGAGGGCAAAAGTGGGTTAGAGAGGCAGCCTTGGAAGGCCTTACCTTTCTGATGGCCGGGTGAGCCCTCCTTAAGGGTTTATTCTCTCCACCTGTGCATATTTATGGAACTTTCTTTTTCCTTTCAGAGCTTACTAAGAACAAATAAAATAGCAACAACAACAAACACAATGGGAAAAATCTTGGAAAAAACTCAGTGTAAGTTACATTTTTAACCACCTTATATATACTTTCAAGTTCAGGTTTTTCTGAAATTACCTTGGTATATACAATCTCTAAGATAAATGGACCAACTTATAAGTGGATATGCACTTTGATAATTATTTTGACCCCACTTTTGTAAAATAAGAAGTGACGAGATGTCTGAAACAGCAATATTCAGGGGCCTAATCTCACCCTCTGAGAGGAGAGAAGAAGTAGGAGGAGGGTAAGGGAGAGGGATGGGCAAAGCCAGTGGTTTCTCTATGTGAGGAAAAATCAGGAGTGAGTGGAAGAAGGGCACTATAAGAAAGAGATTACATGCTATAGGAGAAACAGCACTGGACTTAGAGTCAAAACACAAGGGTCTCAGCCTTTGTGCTGCCATTTACTGGTGGCATAATTATATGGTCTCTCTAGATTCTATGTTCTCCCCTAGACTCTTTTGAAACAGGCTTCTCTTCTAACAGAGACTGCTGCTGTTTCTACAGTATGGTGAGCTCTCATATACTAAGTAACTCAACTGTGTCCGTCTTGACTAGGATCTTCTTGAAGTCCCAATTAATCTAGGCCACAACTGATTCTTTTCAGAAAGGCCTGACTCCTCCCAAGCATCAGTTTGTTCAACTAATTCTGCTGGAAACTTTGGGACAGGTAATTCCACTCTGCCTCACAACCCTAATACACTTGTCACTGCCCTTTGATCATCTGCCCATTTGCACAAACTGGCTCTTTCCAGAGGACCAGGCTTCCTCTCTAGCAGAGACTCAACTTAATGTTTAGTTGGAAGAGAAAGTTTGTGTTCTTCTCATTCTCCAGGATTGTTTTCAGGTTATTACACCTCTACCTTTGGGCAAAATAATCCCAATTCTTTGAGGCTTCACACCTTCCCACGGAGCAGCCACCTAATACCCTTTCAGTTGGTGACATCTACAAATCTCCTGGACTTCACGGATGACTTTGAAGCCTGGTTCACTCTCTTCCATGCCAATTCTGACATGATCCTAGCACCTTGGTGCTATGCGAACATGCTGGAATGCTAGACTATGTGTTTCTTCACTTCTTGAATTCTATTGTCCTTTGCATTTAACTATTCATATCTCTTCACTGCCCGTAACTTTTTCAGGAAGTATTCCACTAGTGAACCCTTGAATTCAGCACTCTAGCAAAAAATCTTGCTGTCTGTTACTTCCAATCTACTTCCCCATAACCTCCTGTAGTCACTTGCATGTGCCAAATTGATTGTCTGTAATTGAGTTAAAGACTAGATACAGGAGAAGTGGGATTTTCACCTGGATCTTACAAAGGTTGACAATTTTTCATGAAGTCAGGGAAGTATATTTGTTGGTAGGAGTAGGCATTGAGGGGGTGGAAAAAGGGAGTAGATTTGCACCTTGTTTACCAAATGACTTTCCAGTAAAGGTTCGAATAGCAACTCTGAGGCAGAATTCAACATCTGACTCACTTGGGTTGTTTTTAAAGTGCCTGATGAAGAAAATACATTTTCATCTAACTCATTGTATAAGAAATTTATTTCTGGTAAGTTAAAATCTATTGTTGAGTTTCTCCAGACTCACCCCTCATGGTGTTCCAATTGCACACTGGCGATACAACTAAGGAAAAAAACACAACTTGCACAGTCTTCTTCCTTTCTTCTTTCCTTCACTGATTAATTCAACGGATATTTTCCAAAAACCTAAAATGCACCTGATTGCATACTTGGTTCATCTATGTCCGGATGCAGATCACCTGATACATTCTTGACTTGTTCTGTTAACTATTTCATTCCTCACAAACTTAAGGAAGCAACAAGGGAAACTGCTACTCTGTTTGTAATTCTTGCCAATAAGGAAGGTTCATTTAGTCAAAAGTACTGTAGGACAAAATGGCCATTTCTTCTTGGAGTCTAAAAATCACAGCAAGCATAACCAAACCTGTGCCCTCAATATTTGAAAAATATATTTCAATACCTCTTTACAGAGAAGAGATAAGCCTCATGCTTGAGACCCTGATAGATAAGACTCTAAGAAGGATGGGGATAGGGAGAGGGGATTAAAAAAGTGGTTCTGAGGGTAGAATCCATGGCCTTGATTAATGTAAAAAAGGAGCATCTTATCATTCACGAAGAAAACAAGTGAGATGTCAGGTAGAGATGGGAACACGTCCAAAAATGAACACACAAAAATGCAGCCTTATTAGAGAAAAGCCTCTTAGAGAAAGTTTCTGGTATACTCTAATGTGCTTAGTAAGAAGAATAAGAAAAGATTTAGTCCACTGTCTGGGAGTGGTGGAACCAGCCTAACTTAATGACAGAGTAGAAGTAAAATTGCTCTAACATATTTTGCCTTTTGATTCTCTGTCAGGAAACATGAGCTTTAAATTGAAGAGGGAGGAGTCAGTATGATTTAGAATGAAGTGCAGCCATGCTGAACATGAAGACAGGAGATCACCCAGCTGCTCAAATGAATTACTCTCCAGGCTAGGAGGAATGAAATCATAGAACTCATAAAGAAATTTCAAATGGGACTCTGGGGGAAATCCTCAGAAAAGGGAGGTGCCAGAACATTCAAGATGAGTACATGAAATTCTGAATTTTAAATGTACAAGAGGTTTGATTATAAAAACTGCAGATCACTGAGGCTTTATGGCAATCTTAGCATAATTCTATGAAAAAAAAATTCAGTAAAAGATTTTTGAGTACCTGGAAAAGGAGGTAGCAGATACATGATATAAAAAGGATTGATTCACTAAGAGAGAAGTCTCCACAAGTTTTTATTAGGTTTTTGATTGTCAAGTTTGATTTCAGGGGTTTTGTCTCATAAATCAAGAATTCTATATATATATACAGAATTCTGATTTCTTGCAGACATTTGACAACATTTTTTTATGACACGCTTGCAGAAAAGATAAAAGAATATGTTCTGGATAATAGAATTGTGAAAATGTGAGTAAAGAATGCATTAGTCTGCCAGGAGTGGTGGCTCACATCTATAATCCTAGCACTTTGGGAAGCCAAAGTGGGTGGATCACTTGAGTTCAGGAGTTTGAGACCAGCTTGGGCAACATAGTGAGACCTCATCTCTACAAACAATAAACAAAATTAGCCAGGCATTTGTGGCACACGCCTGTAGTGCTGGCTACTTGAGAGGCTGAGGTTGGAGGACTGCATGAGCCCAGGAGGTTAAGGTTGTAGTGAGCTGAGATCACACCACTGCACTCCAATCTGGGCAACAGAGTGAGACTGTGTCTCAAAAAAAAAAAAAAAAAAAAAAAGAATGGGTTAATTGCGCATCATTAACCGGAAATGTAGCTTTACTGGACTACCACAAGACTTTGTCTTTGACTGCATCCTGTTGTCAAAATTCCATATTCTATAGAACTGATGGCTTACAAAATGTCTTCAAATCTGTTACTTATTAAGTTTTAATAATGGCAGTTTATTAAGACTGTACTATTTGTCAGATATGTAAATAGAATACCTCTTTTAATTGTTGGAATCAACTTACAAGGCTGGAATTATTACCCTACTTTATAGATGAGAAAACAGTCATTTCCAAGTGCCATACTGATTGTGCTGGGAAGTTAAGAAATGTATCAATGTTACAGAGCTAATACATGGCAGAACTGGAATTCAGAACCAATTCCATCTGATTTCAGAACTCACTAAGGACTCTATGGGATCATTAGGAATTCTCAGCCCCAGTTTTCAGGTAAAGAAAAAGAAGTTTGGTGTGTATGAAATTTGCCTATGATTGCAGAGCTAGTAAAATCAAAACCAGAACTTTTGATTGCAGAGCTAGTAAAATCAAAACCAGAACTTTTGATTCCAGGTCCAGTGTTCTTCATAAAGATATGAACAAGTAGAACAATAGGTTAAAACATAAAATAATAATGATGATGATAGGGCTAAAATTTAAATCTTTCATTTAGATTAAAAATTAGTTGGGGAAATACATAATTAACATCTGACTTACCAAGAATTTTTGTAAAGAAAACTAAGGCAGTAGTCCTCAAAGTGTGGTCCCTTGACTAGAAATGTCAGCATCTTATGGCAAATACCAAACCTTGTGCTTTACTCAGAGCAATTAAATCAGAAACTTGGTAGAAGGGATTGGGGAGAGACACGGTAGACTTTATTTTGACAAGTCCACTAAGTGATTCTGAGGCATACCAAATTTTGAGATCTACCAAGCTAAGGAATTTAGTTGAAAAGTAGTCATCAAAAGCAAAAGTGAGAACACAAACATGTCACTAGGCTTACATCCAGGGAACAGCACTCTGGATGTTTACTTATTGAAGACCCTGTAGTGTCTAAGCCTGTTCAAGATGACTAATACAGCTTTCATGTGAGAGAGGAATTAGCTTATTCTGATGTCACAAAATTTAAAAAGTGATTGCATTTTTGAGCTAAAATAATTCCCAGGAAGCACTGCTCTGACTGAACTCCCTTATGTGATATGAAAGGAGACTAAAGTGAAGCAGTTTGCCAACACTCATAGAGCTGGCCACATATAGTCTGAAACTCATGAAGGAAGGATTCTATCAACTTTTTTAAGAAAAAATTTTTTTCTTTTGTTAGAATCCCTTTTTTGTTCCAGTTTGCTTATATCCTCCCTTACCTTGGAGAGTCATGAGGTCCTCATCCATAGTCATAAAGCACATGGAGTGAGTACCATATTGTCAGAGGTTGGTAGGGTGAGGATTCCTGTGTCGATTAGAGTGTTGGACTAGAATTGTTTTATCTTTTAAATATTCGATCTTACCAATAATTGCGTTTGGGATTTTGGGGAAAAGTGGTAGAGAATCAAAATCACTTTTAAATTTATTATTACTATTATTATTGAAAGTACGTGAGTTAAAAGTAGGGGTCCTAAATATTGGCTGAAAGAGAGAGCTCAGCTCTTCCCTGGAGAGTCATTTTTCTGCCTTGTATTTCTGGATTTCCTTTCCAGTGACTTCTTGGATGAACCTTGTGGCTGTTTTGCATTGAAATGTGCCTCAATCCACACCCTAGTAGGAAGCAAGTCTTGACACAGTGGAGTTGCTAATAGCCTAGGTCTGGTACTTCTTCAGTTTTCCAGCTTGATGTCCTTTTCCCCAGTTTATTCTTTGAATCCTCAGTTCTTAATCTCTCGTTTCATCCCCTCACTATGGACTTAAAATTTCTTCCTAAAGCTCTCCCAATTAATGGTTAGATTCTCTTCTTGTATCTATAGACCCTTGTTTTCCCTCGCCACCTCTGAGGTACATTTTCTCTTTGGATCGCTTCTGGCTGTTCTGAGAAACACTTGAGTGGGGACCAGCCACTCTGAAGGTCACATGGCTAGGGTCCTCAGGGGTTCTCCCTTAAGCCTCACAGAAACACTATGGCTACTTCTTGGAATTTAAAGTTTGCCACAATTAGCACATTCCAAACACTTGCAGTTGAGTGTAGGAAAATCTGGAATTAGGAGGAACACATGTAACTTGTAGAAAGTCAAAGGTGAGAGCTGGATAGGAAAGGTTGTGCTTAATGCAAGGTCAGATGGATACAGAGAAAGGCTACAAGTAGAGGTAGGTTTTGGAGTTAGTTTACTAACTAATTCTTGGCCACTCCAAGGTAATTTTTGGGTCCCCCAATATAGGCTGGATGAACTTTAAAGCTGCTTTAAACTCACCAGATAAGTCCATGAGTTGAACGATAAAAATGATTAATTTTTTAGACTCATTTAATTTCCTCGGCTCTGCTTTGGGTAAATCCATCAGGGGGTTGATAAAAATATATTGCTGGTGGTAGATCAGGGAGTTTAAACTTGTAAATACATCCAAAGTTATACCTTTTGGGAACTTTGTTCGTAATAATTTTTTGTTTGTTTCTTCATACAGGTATTGTTATTCATAATTACATAGAATGCAGTGGCAGACTATGGCAGACAGGTCAAATTTGGCAGGAGCAACCTGTTTTTGACCCTAGAATGACTTTTACAATTTTAAAGGGTTGTAACAAAGAATTGTATGTGTCAGAGACTATAAAACAAAGAAAGAAGGAAAACAAAGAAAAAAGAAATGTGTGGCAGAGACCAAACGTGACTCTTTACAGAGAAATGGGCTGACCCCGATGTAGAATTTACTCACTGTAAAGCTATTCTTTATGATCCAAGAGCCAAGAAAGAGTTTTGTTTTACTTCATATTTGATAAAAATCCATTGTGACTTTTAATTTTATTTTTAATTTTACCTGTATTTCTCAGTAGTATATTCCTTTTCCAGTTTCACTTCATAGGGAAATTAAAGAATATTTCTATTTATTTCTGAAATTAAAACAATTAGATAATGTAAGTATCTGTTTAGATGAAATCTATTAACTTGCTAATGTGGTCATGAGAAGTTTGGTATTTTTATGGGACTTTCAAATGAAGATGCTTGGGAGGAGCTGAAACCACAGGTCTGGAGTTCAAGACAGAGGTCGGGGTCAGAGGTAAATATTTTGGAATTTCTGCCCTATAGGTATGATACCTGTCAATGTCTGAGGGTTCAATATATCTATGGGAATATCTATAGTAACTTTAACATTTATTTAACCCAAGCCTGCATCTTGCCTTAGTTTTTGAGTTTAACGGAGTAGGCACCCATGTTATTAGCATGTCCACAAAATAGTATCTTTTCTCCCAAAATAGTATCTATAAGCTCCTCAAAGACAAGGTATCTACTTTCTGATTCCTGAACCCATGGTACCAATTGAGTGATTGGCACAGAAAGGGAAATCAATAAATGTTGAATCAATAAATGAATGAACCAGACAGACATGGCAAGACCTAATTATGATACATCATGCAGAAGGCTGTAACAGTGATATTAACAAAGTGCTCTGGAATGTGGAGGTGTGGAGCCTGCCTGGGTAAGTCTGGGAAGGCAACATGAATTCAATTCTTTAGAGATGAATAATTTGCCACATAGAGAAGAAGGAAAAAGGAATTGCAGGAATTGAGAAGTATATGCAAAAGTGAAGAGGAATACAAAAGTATTCCAAAAATTCAATGTGACTAAAAGTTTGGTGCAAGGGAGCCTGCATGTGTGAGGAGAAGGCAGGAGACTAGTGAGGCTGGTCCAGGGCTTTTGGCATTTTGGGGATTTGGAACAGCATCCCGGAAGAAAATAAGTGCTAAACAGGGACAGAAGACATGTTGACTACTCTAATGAACAACCAGGAATTTGCCTTGTTCATACTAGCCTGAACTAGGCTGGGTTAATCTGAGACACAAAGTGGTGTTTGTCTGGAGTAACAGTGGTTGGTATTTTTAACATGTTACAATATCTTAAACATATTCCTGTGATTTTCGGCAGGTGGAAAAGCCTTAATACAGAGGCAATGAAAGCAAAGTGTCCTGAGAAGGAGCTTAGGAGATGAGGATTCTATTGATCTTATTTCCAGCTCTTAAGCCTCTAGCTGTAAAACCTTGGGCAAATGCTTCCTTGTCCTGGATCTTTACTCCTCTAGGGATTCCTGTTAATCAACTTTGTTTCCCTACCTTCAGCACTGATTCTGGCTCATAGAGAGGTTCAATAAATGATTGTTAAAAAATATAGAACTTTGCCCCTTTTATAAAATGAGGCAATTAGATTAAAATAAGACAATCAACAAGGAATATTCTAGTCTTGACATTTTATTACTTCATGACCTTAATTTTTTATTTTTCATAGCACAGACAAACCCATAACAAATGGAAATGTCATATTTGTGTATTACTTAATGATTTACAAAACAATTATACTTATTTTCTCTCAGTAGAGTCCAATAACCCTGATAGCTCAGTTTAATCACTCACATTTTAAGGACAAAATTGAAGTTGGAGACAGGAGCCAATAAAGTAATGGAGCCTGGATTTAAATCCAAATTATCTGATTGCAAATTGAGTGTTTTTCCACCCACTGCATGTCTTCTCCCACCATTTTGAGAACCATACTTTTCTTGTCCGTGTCACATCTCCCTTTAGTGCATTTGCCCCACCTCTCTCTGTAATATGACATTGCAGCGTAACCTGTTGTGGAATTTTAGATGAGAGAATGCAGCTTATCTGAGGAACCTGAGACAGAGCCAACATGTCTAGCAATAAAAAATAATAATGACATTTTGGAAACCTCACCTTTCAATTATCAGCTGTGACAGTGAGTACACATTTGCAAGGATGTAACCTTCTCTCCCAAAAAGCAGGAGGGGGCCATTGCCTGGAATCACGTGCAGAGATAACCAGACACATCTGTTCTGTTTTCCACTGTTCTTCCCTTGAGTTTCTTGAGGAAGTCTAATCTTGACACTGAGATCAGCTTTACTGACATGAGGCACTCGGTAAGTTGAATGTAAATGAATTCAAATTCTGAGGAAACAGAGGAAAGCCCAGTTTTAAACATTCTATCAGAGTTCTTTGGATAAAGGCTCAATTACGTTAAATTAAGCAGCCGGCTAGCAAGGCTAAAAGAGTTTATAGACAAATACAATGTGCTCTTTTACAATAGCTCCAAGAACTATAGGTCAGCTTCTACTTCTGTTGGGAAAATAAAATGAGGGAGACATTTGTAAAGGGCCTATCATTGTCTTGATAAGTTGATACCGAAACTGGTAATCAGTGAAATTGGCGGCATCCTGTTTCTTGTTTGAATAGAAGTGAGGCAGAGACACAAAGAGAGAGTCCATCTCAATTTGTCCTAGTATTTCCTGATTCAGATCTCTCAAGCTAGTATCTCTTACTTAGTCATACCTTAGGTGTAGCTTCCAGGGAAAGTCAATGACACAGTACACGATAAGGAGTAATTATAGGAGATTGGATTAGGTGATTTTTCTTTTACAAAAGCAGGCACACACAATAGAAGTTCTTATTGCATAAACAAATGGAAAAATCTTTAAGGAGATTCTCCTGAAATATATGAGAATAATAAAATTTTGTTTGCAATGCCGTATAATATCTTCCAATTATTAAATGCACAGGTGCTCTCCTGTGTAAGAATTTCTAGAAGGGAAAACCAAAAACATTGAATATTATGTTAAATCCCTGGTTTTATATGGGAGAAGTGTTACCTGTACTGTTTGAGGTGTCTGGATATCCATATACTCAGCTACAAAGGCATTTTGGTCCACAGCTAATTGGATATGCTTTAGTTAGGAAGAAGTTTTAAGTGCCTTTCCCTTTGCTGTTTCTGATGACTCTCTCAAGTATTTCTGTGGTTAGAACTTGGGAATTGGCACAGACACCACTGCTGCAATTAATTGTCTCCTTTTTACACCACAAGCCACTATTGTCTGTGTTCTACTGAGTAAAGGCCATACCCTGCCATTAATTCTTTCCCTACACTTTCTACTTATTGCAAAGGGAGTGCTGCTCCCAAATTAATGGCAGAGAATGTCCCCAGGTACTTGGAGGTTTGCAAGTTGTGGTTCTCAAAACCATGAATTAGACAGTCAAGATATATGGGCACAAGTGACATCGAAGGCATTTTAACCCTCTGTCTTCCAAAGTTATGGTCAAAGGTGCCCCAATGCAGTTATCATTTATTTTCTGCCTGAAATGTCTTCTTCCCTATAACTTTGTGGTGTGAATTTAATATTGCACTATTATGTTTCTCTGAGGATGGGCTATATATACTTTTGAATAGTTATGAATATCATTGTGCAGCCTCTGATCAGACAATCATTTCTCTCCCGCCCTGCAGGGCCTCACTTACTACATAGCTAGTCGTGAGCTCAGGGTTCCTCTCGCTCTCTGCCTCAGTTTACTTATAGTACATTTATTCTGTAGCACATTGTGAGCCCAAGATGCTTAACCAATGCCTCAGATTCTTTGGGTAAAAGCAATTCTAAAACAAATGATGATTTCTCATATTTACATTGTTATCAAATCCCTTTTCCACATAAGTCTTTCTTTGATCTTCACAGCAATCTTGAAGGTGGACTGGCCAAGTATTAGAAACCATTTTCCGTGGGTGGGTATAAGTAATATATTCTCATGACCATCAGGACACCTCATCTGATAATAACTATTTAACATCAATGATGTGTTTAAATTTCAGCTCTACCACTCAATGGCACTGTGACTAGAATAACTTTCTGGTTTAAATAACTGAAAAAAAATGCTTTCTTTTTGTCTGTTATTTGAATTAGATTTAGTTTTACTGTAGAAAATGTTCTAGTAACTAGAAATCCTTCTAAAAATCCTTATAGCTGGTGGTGAAACAATTGATTTTTATGTTACTTCAAAAGTTAGATTAAGAAATCTTTTTATGTAATTAGTAGTCATTTGGAGTTTCTTTCTGTGACGTCTGTGTTCAGGTTATTAGTCAATATTTTTATTAAGTTGTCTAACTTTTCTAATTAAATTTATGGTTTCTTTATGATCCTAATTTGATGAGAAGTTTTCAAAATGTTTACGTATTAATTCATTATAAAAAATAATAAACTATACATGTTAACACAATTAATATATTTAGTGAAAACATGTTCAAAAATAAAACTCAATATAAAGAGTGACATTGTTTTATGTTTCATTTTTTTTTTTTGTAAATCTCTTTAATGTCTGGCTTAATAGAAAATAACTAAATTCCAATTCCTACTTCTTCATTTAATTTGCTGTGATTTTTTTTTTTTTTATTTGCCTGGTATTCAGTGACGTGGTTGTACTAGAGTTTAGTCAGCTATTATCCAATTGATGGAAATTTACTTTGTTTCCAGTTTCATGTTTTTTGTTTTGTTTTTGATATCACAAATAATGCTGCAGTAAACATCCTCATATGTTTAAAAACATTTTCAGAACTACTGATATTTCTTAACAGCCTAACATGAATCAGAACTTTTTACTCGTTTGATCCCATAACTGCCACAAAAAAGCTAGAATGAAATCAGTTACCCCCGGTTATGTAGTAAATTGCACACCAGGGAGGCAGAGGCAGGACTGCTGATTCCTACCTTGGTATCTACATCTGGCAGACAGGACTCTGGTTGGGCACTTCCAAGGCCCTGTTCAATCATGTGACACAGCTGCTTCTCTGAACCGTGGTGCTCTGTCTCTTACTGGAGGTCATCAGCTGCTGGCTCCATGTCCACTCAAGGCCTGTCAGCCTTCTCTTTAGATCCCAAGAGTGGGTCGTATAGGGCTGCACCATCATGTTATGGAGACTGAGAAATTGTTCTTTCCTTTAATCCTAAATCCACAGGGGGCTCTTCTCCATGAATTTGTGATGATGTGTTTTCTCCTGGTCTTAGGCTCAGAATATACTGACTATTGTTGAGAAATTCAAAACTAGTCTGTGCTTTATAAAAATCAAAATGCCATTCCTGTAGGGTTGGCAAGGGAGCAAGTCTTTTCCTTTTATGGATGATGAAATCAGCTCATAGAAACATTAAGTAAAATGCTCAAGATCACACAAGTAGTCCACACCATCCACACGAGGAAAAAGGTATGTGGAATCAAAAGCGCCACTCGTGTTCCTGGGGCCATTCCTTTTATCTGCCTTGGCTTTTGTGGAGTGAAGCATGTTACTGAAAACAGACTTTCATGTTCTGAGAGGTCTTAAAATGCAGATTTGATGAACACTACTTTCATACTGTTCAGAACCATTCTGGAATTCTTCCAGCTGAAACTTGTTTGCATCGTTTTATATTGTTTATTCCCTTCAAATTGCATATAAGGCAATTTATGAGACAGCCATATATAATCAAACTATTAAGGTAAGTACAAAAACCCATAGTAAAATCCAAGTAAAAGGGCAAGGAGAATTTTTCTTACTGCTTGCCTGCTTTCCTGCCTTTCTTCCTGCCTGAATAATTTAGTCCAAAAGCTATTATGTGGGGTTAACCAAGATGGGGGATTCATGAGGGTGTTGGGAGCTGGGAGGGCAACAGCAGAAGCAGATTGGCCAGAGTTGTCAGAGTCTGTGTACACTGACAAACGATGTCCCTGAGGGTGGATGATGGCAATGGCCCAGAGTGAGGTGTGGGAACCAGGGTGTGAGATGTTTAGGCACAGCAGAGATTAAAGTAATAAATATAATAAGGATAATATATTAGTATAACAATGATAACAGAAATTAGGTTCCTCATTATTGGAGAAGAGTGTCAAATATATGGAAAGCGAAAAACTAGAATAAACTTTATGATGTTGAATTAGACCTATATATATATGGGTCTAGGAGCAATGACACTTCAATAACAAAGAAAATATGAAGTGCCTAGATCCTGGTTTCTTAAATACAATTCTCCCCCGAAAGGATTCTCCCCCTTGGAAAAACAGTAAGTTTTATGGTTGGGTCTGGGCAAGTAAAACATAACCCTGGACTATTTTGCACCAGAAGCTAAGGAAGTGCTCAGCATAGATGCCAACTTGAAGGGGCTCTCTCTGCCACAATCTGGGATAATTTGAGCCTCTAAATAACAAATATTCATATAAACATATAAATGAATAAATGGTGAAAAAGAAAGCTTTTATTAACTAATGAATTTACAAGCTGTGATTGAATTAGGATACTAATACATACAGAGGGGAGCCATTGATTAGAAAATCACCATTTGTCAGACTTCAAAGGATGCCAAACACCAGTGGGTGAAAGTTTGGTAAGTATTGGAATCTACCTAGTCTCAAAGTATCTTCCCCTATGTACTTACTAATTACAAAGAGAAAAGGAGGAACTTTATAGTGGAGAAACCTAGCTAACTCTACCATCATCAAATTATCAAAGGTGACATCATAAATAATAGAACAACTCAAAATCATGTGTCATCTGATAAGAATCAAAAAGAAGAATATAGCAGACCTTCTGTAACCTTTCTGCCAATAATAATAATAATAATAATAAAAAACCCACCTCAACCTAATCATAAAGAAATATCAGATAAACCCAGATAGGGTGACATTATAGAAACTGGCCTTTATTATTCAAAACAGTCAAGGTCATACAAGTCAAGGAAGAAATGAACTGTTTGAGACTGAAGGAGACTAAAGAGATACAGCAACTAATGTAATGCATAATTTGGGACATCCGTTTGTCACTAATGACATTATGGGAACAAATGGTGAAACTCGAGTGAAATCTGTGGATTTTATGATAATAATGTATCAATGTAATTTCCTGATTTTGATGTTTTTATTGAGGTTATGTAGGAGAATGTCTTTGCAGGAATTACACACTAAAATATTCCAGGGTGATGGGGAATCTTGTTGGTAAACTTACTTTCAAATGGCTCAGAGGAAAATGTGGTTTTTTTTGTATTGTACTTGCAAATTTTTTATTGTTTAAAAATATTTCAGAAAAAAAATTAAACAAAAAGGCAAAGGGAGAGGTGTATCAAAATGTCTTAGTTCAAACTGTACTCAGATTGAATATACAATTTAGTTTTGAGTTTCCAGCCGTTAACAAGGCAAGGTAAACAATAAAGACAGGTGGCAAAACAGCCTGTTAAGAGCAATCAACTTTCCTTGTACCAAAGTCCATGAGAAGTCTATGGTATGGAGTTTATACTGGTAACACCTAGTTAATTATAGTTCTTCCATACCACAGCTCAATTTACAGAAGCAGTTACTTTCTATCATTATACTTTTCTTGTAGATGATTTTCGTGCTAGTTTTAGTCACATTCTGAAATAGTTTAGTCTCCAGACAAACATTTTCTGCACTAGGTTGAAATAATCACTTCTACATGTCCCATTTGTTTCTGTTTGTGTGGAGAGGGGTCTTGGGTGCCAGAGTATGTGGAGGGTACACTTTTAGATAAGAAAGAACAACTCCTGGATTTCTTATTTAAGATAATAAATATTTCTGATCTAAAGGTACACGCTGCCATGACATGTATTTGGGAAACTGAATAAGCATTTGTCAATAATTATGTGGTTGTAACAATTCAGGTAAGTAATATAGGGAGGATTGGTTGCTTTACACAAACACTAAGTCTTTTTCATGACATGTCAAACCCATGTATATCTAACAATAAGAGCCATACCTTATGAACATCTATTATGTACCAGGCACTCTGCCTATGTTACCTGCAGTCCTAGACAGAGCCTACAAGGAAAGTGTAATTTGCGTCCTCTTTAAAGAGAGGAAGCTGAAAGTCAGAACACTTAACTGCTATGTCTAAGCACACAGATAGTATTTGATGGAATTGGGATTCAACCCCCAGTCTGACTGGGTCCAAAGCTTACCTTCTTTCCACCATATCTGTGGTCTCTGTTATCACTTTTATTTTCTAGGCTCAAGGGAAATTAAGTCTTAAGTTAGATTCCTAAAATCAAGCTTGGTCCCTAAAGTGTTTAAGTTAAATATTAGGAGTGAGTTATTACTCTCAGTCCTCAGTATCTGAGCTCTAGAAATAAGATACTGCAAGGACTTAAATTACTTCTTGTGTTCAAATTAAGCACAATTAGAGCTGTGACATTAGCTTTTCCAATCCACCAAGACATTTTAAAGTAGTGTGTGCATTTTGAAACAACTCTAATCTCACATATGACTTCAAGTTCTGAAAGCATTATTATCCTTCCTATTGGTTAAAATTCCATACTAGGTTCTTTCTTTCTTTTTTTTTTTTAAGTCTCTCTTTGTCACGCAGGCTGGAGTGCAGTGGCGTGGTCTCGGCTCACTGCCAGCTCCACCTCCTGGGTTCACACCATTCTCCTGCCTCAGCCTCCCAAGTAGCTGGGACTATAGGCGCCCGCCAACACGCCCAGCTAATTTTTTTTTTTTTTGTATTTTTAGTAGAGACGGGATTTCACCATGTTAGCCAGGATGGTCTCGATCTCCTGACCTCATGATCCACCCACCTTGGCCTCCCAAAGTGCTGGGATTACAGGCGTGAGCCACCACACCCGGCCATACTAGGTTCTTGACAGGTTCAAAGGCATATGATTCATAATAGGTTGTATTTCATTCCTAATTGAGAATAGGATACTATCCTGGAAATTGTGTGGAACCTTGTGACAGAAGAGTCTGTGTCTGAGTAATATTGGGGCTGTGACCATTATCCTGTCCTTGGCATTATGGGGATAGTCAACACCTTGGATTTGGGCTTAGATGAATTCCAATTTTAATGCTAGTCTGTGCCTGAGAGGTGATATATGCAGGTATGTGTATCATTTCTACCTCATTAAAAAATAATGAAGGAAAGACAACAGAAAGAGATTTGAAGTAACTGACTCTGTTTCCAGCTCTATATCCATCACATTCCCTAGTGCTTTATTTCTTCAGTTGTCAAAATATCAGTGATATTAATATCCACCTCACAGGATTGATAATATTACTTAATTCTTAGATTTCAATGAGTTTATACATATAAAGTAGATTTAACAATACCTGGCTCATAGAAAGCCCTTATGAATATTTGTTATTATCACTGTTAATATATTTAAAGGGATTAACATACAGTTGCTGTTCAAAAAATAACAGTTTTTTCAATTTCTTAAAAAAAAATAGAAAAAGCATAAAACATTTTTATATATCTTTCCTTCAAAGGATCAGTAGAGCTATTTGTGATTAGAAGTGTATCCACCCACATTGCTACAAAAGACCAGAAACTATACTAGGCATTTGCCTTTGACTTTTGGGTGCTGCTAATGGTGATGTAATGTACTGTTTTTGATACACCAGTGAGTTGGTCTTGCAGATTATATTTGATATATGTATAACTTCATCTTGTTATATTGTTTCTGTACACATAATATGTATCCCTCAGGATAAGAAATCATCCATGTGGAATAAATAACACTTTCTCTATGTAGGTATACAATTATCTGAAATGTAAGTATTGACAAATGTTTGGTTAATTGAAAGTTTTACAGTAATTCAAGAGTTTGGAACAATTTTGAGATGGTGTTGGCATTCTCTCTGTTTTTTTCATTATCAGGATTCTCTGGTATCAATGATTGGGCATATTGTACAAGTGAGTGATTTAAATTCATGGTTAATCATAGCATCACGAAATTTTGTTACAATGAGAAATATTCATTTTCTTCTAATCCAGGGATCAACAGATAATGGCCTGTAACCCAGAACTAACCAACCACCTATTTTTGTTTGGCGTGTGAGCTAAGAATAATTTTTATGGCCAGGGGCAGTGACTCACACCTGTAATCCCAGCACTTTGGGAGGCCGAGGCGGGCAGATCACAAGGTCAGGAGATCAAGACCATCACTGCTAACACGGTGAAACACGGTCTCTGCTAAAAATACAAAAAAATTAGTGGGGCGTGGTAGTCCCAGCTACTCAGGAGGCTGAGGCAGGATAATGGTGTGAACCCGGGAGGCGGAGCTTGCAGTGAGCCGAGATCATGCCACTGCACTCCAACCTGGGTGACAGAGCGAGACTCCATCTCAAAAAAAGAAAAATAAAAAAGAATATTTTTTACACTAGAGCAAATAAGAATATGCAATTAAAATCATATATGTGATCTGCAAAGCCTGAAATATTTAGCCCTTTACAAAAAAGCCTGCTGACCCCTGTCCTAACCCAACTCTCCCATTCTTTTTAAAAAAGGAGAAACTGACACTGAGAGAAGTTATGTAATTTTACCTAGGATAATCCAGTTCATTGGAGGCAGCTCTGGAGCTTGTGCCAACTTTCTTGACTCCTGGATTTATGCTGTAGCAGCAACAGACTGCTTTCTCAGCCATTTTCCTCTATAGGAGCTTTTACCTAGTTAATACGAATAATTGCATTTTAAAAGATAACACATATATTTTAAACTTACGTGGCATCTACTCCCTGAAGATCTCAAGGCACTTTCACCTGGGTTGAACCATTTCTACCAGTGTAGGAATTGCTTCTGGATGGGAAACTGGATTACTAGGTAGCAACAGCAATTTAAGTCAACTAGTCATTACATACCATCTGGATTAATAATATCTTTAAAAGGTAAGAAATAAACACATTTGATCTGCTTATAAGCAGCAATATGATACTTAATAAAATGATCATGGTATATATTTAGGCTCCCAACTGAATTACAAAAACCCCAGACTAATGGCATTAGCTTGTCCATCCCAACCTACAGGTTTGAGTCTTGCTAGATAATGGTAGAGGTGGCAGTGTTGGTGTTTCAAAGTTTGGGATATGCTCAAAACTTTGGCTAAATTTTCATAAAATTATAATTTTAATTCAAACAATAGATATTTGGACATCACTGGAAGGATCCCAGCTAAGGGAAATTGCATAATCCTGAGCGGATTCTCCAAGTTTGCCAGTCAACCACCCCCCAAAAACGTCTTTGTGAGTTAAATATTTATTTTTGGTATTTTTTTACCTAAGATATTGGAAATAAGGCATACTTCAGAAAAGAATGCCTAGTAATTTAAGATTTGTCCTTTTAATTTTGACTTGTTCTCTAACTCCATACCAAAATATTAAAGATTAATTTAATATGTGAACCAATTACTTCTATAAATTTACAAAAGACTTACTAACTTAGTTTATATTGCCCAATATGTTTTCTATCCAATATGTTCACTCTAAGTCCACTTATTTTCATAAAATCCATTTTGTTAATTGAAAAAAATAAGTCAATAACTTTTCTTGAAGTCAAAACTCCAAACTGGATCTATTATCAGCAGTATACCTACTTTGATCAGTATTTGGTCTTTGCAAATGCTAAGAATAAGAATGTGGGTGTAATTGGATGGCATGAATTTAATGCTAGCTAAATGAAAATGCTTCTCTGGAACTAGCAGACAGGTGGATTTCGTGGAGTGTCTTTTTAGGTGCTTTTATTATAAACATTTTTTCCAATCAGCTGATGGTTGATAAAGAGCTCTTTAACAACATGAATTATAAAACATTGCCCAAAGAACTGAAAAACATATGCAAATTTGAGAACGTAAAAATGTGTTTGGATTTGATACATTTTTTTCAAATGAATGACTTGAATTGAGATTCAAATGTTCTATATATGTTTATTTACAGGACTATCCATATATTTTGTAAACTATAGCATTGATAATATGAGTTTCATTTTAATATCTATAGCAGAACACATTATGTCTGTATCTTATAGATATCCAATATATGTTGTTGGATTTTTTTTTCTGATTCCCCACGTTTATTGGGGGCAGAAACAATAGCCACAGCTATCTAAATTATTATAAAAAATTTGCTGAAATGCATTACACCAGACACAATATGCTCCAACCAATATTGCTCAAAAATTACAGTCAATATTATTTAGACATACATGTTATGAAACTGCAAAGTGAGTATCAATGAAAATTACTACATATGTAATTGGGCAAATTACTGGATATATTACATGTCTTGGTCATACCTAGGTTAGTAAGCTATTTAGAGCCTGCTGCTTCAGCCACAGACTGTTTATTCCTCACATAATGCTAATCGCAGTGACTGCGCCTGTCTCTGTTATGTCTGGCAAAGCAAAGTGTAAGAAGTCAGCTCTGGCCAGGACAGCCAGTTGAACACACATGGCAGCACAAAAAAATTCTATTTAGCTAGGCTGCCTATTCCAGGCCCTTTACTAAGGTTCCCAAATCATTGGAAATAAAATTAAAATTTCAATGTCTGGGTATCTTTTAGTATTTTCCTATTTTAGTTTGATTAGTTTGATATTTGGAAAAAATAAAGCAAGTGATAATTTTTGTATTGTTTAAACAAGTTTTTTATTTTTTTTTCCCCCTTGCCATCACATTTTTGTAATTTTACTCCCAAGAGAGATGGAATATGCATCAAGGAGCTACAGGGCTGGGGATCCTAGCCCACTTGGCATAACAAACATGATACCCTTCAAGGTTTGCCATGTAGGCTTTACCCAGAGACGAAAGTGTGGCACTTCAGGGCATTTACTGGGCTTAGTAAAGTAGAGACCACATGCCTACCTAGCATTCTATTCTTGGGCTCTTGTTTCAGAATAATCTTTCATCTATACATGTCTCTCCAATAATATTCCCATTTAAGGATTATCTTTTATCAGTTAAGGAGAATTTCATACCGAGATGGAAGTTTTGTCAAATCTAAGCCCATTTTATAGCTACAAAAGCCAAGGCAGGCTGGGTGCAGTGGCTCATGCCTGTAATCCCAGCATTCTGGGAGGCCGAGGTGGGTGGATCACTTGAGGTCAGAAGTTTGAGACCAGTCCGGCCAACACAGAGAAACACCATCTCTACTAAAAATACAAAAATTAGCTGGGTGTGGTGGCACACACCTGTAATCCCAGCTACTCAGGGTAGCTGAGGCAGGAGAATCGCTTGAACCCCGGAGGTAGAGGTTTCAGTGAGCAGAGATTGCGCAACTGTACTCCAGCCTGGGCGACACAGCGAGACTCGGTCAAAAAATAAATAAATAAATAAACAAATATTAAGGCAAAAGATTTCATTTATGTGAAGTCATGCAGTTAGCCACTTTGTGAACAAAACCATGATTCACCATCAATCACAGAGACCTAAAATATTCCTTTCGGGTGTTGCTGCAACTTGAGGTTGTTGTACTCCAAAGATGAAGGTTACATCCACTCAGAATTGAATGCTTAACATTATTTATTTAAGAATGTGATTTGTAGCCAACTGACTTTTTAGAAATTAATAACCTACCTGAGTCAAAGTTGGTCTTAAGCCTTTAAGAGTTGTACCGCGATTCTCCTTTGAATGACTTGCATTTATTGCCCTAATATTGAGGATCTATTTAGTTGAAGTGTTACTTAGACTACTTATGATATATAGCATATTTCCAAAATGTTTTGTTTCTTTAATTCTAGCCATAAAAGATTTTTTTGTAATAAGTGACTAGAACATTTCAATTTTAATGTCTGTATACACTTTATAGTTTCACATATTTATTGCCACAATGTAAACAGTCTACTGTAGAATGTTACCTAGCTTTTTCCCATTGATTTCCTATCTAGTATGATACTGTGATTATATATTACATGGTGTTTCTCTTTATTATTCCCCCGGATATTAACTGTGCTATTTTAAAGCATTTAATTTGATGGTGTGAACTCTAATCCCATAGCAGAGCACTTACCTATGTGTCACGTTGTCACAATTTACTCCCTAATGTAAATCTAGGGGAGTACTTGCTTTTATTTAAGAAAATCACTGCATGCTGAATTCATCATACATTGGGAAAACAGATCCTTATTCATTCAGTGAACAGACCATGTAGATTTCTATGACATAGCACTGTGTTGGCCAAGGCTCTGTGGGAACAACTATCTATTGTAAAATGGTAGGAGGATAACTGTGAACTTCTTTTGTAACCAATAAAATTCAGAAATGGCACATTGTAACTCGGTTTGCAATTTTTTTCCCAATATTTTCTTAAAGCTTTATGTATAGAAAGTGTCTTTGTTTTCACTCCATTTTGCATTTTGCCAAGAAAAAGTGACAAAACAGTACTTATCATCTTCCTTCAAAACATATGGCATGTGCCCACAGAATATTAAATGATCTTTTACAATGACAACAAATGTTGTGATATTTCATCTGAAACTCTCAGAATGTAAGGTTTCTTGAAGCAAGCAGGAAAAGCTAAAAGATGGTTCAGGAGGATTGGTTTGCTGGTAGAGATGGTGATGAAAACATATGCTACTTCAAATCTGAAGGAGTACTGCATACATATGAATCTGTAAGTGGGAGTGGTAGAAAATCTATTATTTATTTGTACTTAAAGATCTTTAAGCAGATCCTATAGCCAGTTTAGTGTCCTTTGGGATGAAAGAGACATGAAATTGAGTAGACATGGTTGTCTTTTTTTCTGTTGTGTTTCACTGTCAGCAGAACAATTTTCCAATGATCCCAGATTACTGAGAAGGGGGCTTCCTAATTTATTTTTCTCACAAACTTCTACTCAAGGGAGGAGGAGTCCTTTATTTGACCTGTAAGCCTGGGAGAAGGACCCAGCCATGTGTAACTTGGTCTTTTCTTCTTATCTCTCTCAAACCTGCCTGCTCCAGTATGAACGTGTTTTGCTTTCCTCCTGCCCCCACGTGATGAACACACTATTTTAGGTCCAGACCTGCCTTCCAGAGGCTGATCTGCAGATCCATCCCTCTTGTTCCTCTGTCAGGGCTCTGCAGTGTTTTCCATTTTAGTCAGCTTGGTAAAAATACCTACTCAGTAGACCCAGGCTCTTTCTTCAGTGGGTGGTCCCAAGGTCTAGACTGTAGGTGGGTGTAGGGTTGCGAGTAGAAGGACCCTTCATTTTTGCCACATGTTAAGCCATATTTGCCCCTACATTTTTAAACCAACAATAAAGCCTACATTTTAATCTCTATCTGTTCATATTTGGAGTCTATATCAAAGTTGGCTTAGAACTCAGAGGGAAAATGCATGTTACTATTTACCATTCCTCAATACCCCAGCGTGCATCATAAAGATTAAATGTTATTTGATACTCACATTCACATAAGCATTGAATGCCAAACTAATAGACACTATTAATAACAGATCCTGGAGAACATGTCTTTATTTAATGCCACAGCACTCCTTCCATATTAATATTTGTTCAGATAGTAAAACAAAACAAATAATATTTTTAAAGAAAATTCTAGCTTTAAGTATACTTTAAAATTATATCTTGTCTCACCTCTCTACTCCTTTATTAAAAAATATCAGTTGGGAAGTTTATAATGCTTAATGAAAGATAGAAGAAAGAAAATTTTGTGTTATGTTAGTAATAACAAATAATAACAATATTATTTTATTAATATTACTGTAAATATCTTAATATTAATATTAATTTCATAAATTTCTGTGGAAATTTATGTTTCACAGAGAAATCAGGTGTCTTTGATGTAGTCCTGGCCACTACTTCTGACTGACTACTTTGGCATTAACAGACTCAGTATTTTTATTACTAAGCAAATGATGTCAAAAGTAAAAGTCATTCTTTTGTTCGTCAAATAATATACCGAGAAACTACTACATGCTAAGTATTTTTCTAGGTTCTGGGGTCACATTAGTGAAAATATAGACTAAAATCTAGAGAATTTATTCCCAAGGAAACTCACAGTCTAGTGGTAGGGAAGATAGAGTAAATAGTAACAAATATGCATTTTAGTGTTTTAGAAAGTGATAAGTTTTAGGAAAAAGCAAAGCTGAGCACAGACTGCAATTTAAGTAGGTTGGTCAGGGTAGAGCTCATTAAGGAGATATTTGATCAAAGACTTGAAAGAGGTAGGGAAGCAAGCCAGATAGACATCAGTGAGAAAGACCATTCCAAGCAGATGGTACAGCCACTGTCAAGGCCCTGAGGAAGGGCTGTGTGTTGGTGTTTGAGGAACCAGGAGGAGGCCAGTGTGGCTAAGGAGAGGGAAGGACAAAGGTAGGGAAACGGGGAAGGAAAGAGGGAGGCAAGAGTCATAGGAAATGTGACCAGAAAGAGAGATCAGATAGCAAGTTATTGTGCCTTATAGGCACTGTGAGAATTGGAATTTTTCTCTGAGAGAAATGGAAAGCCATTGGAAGAGTTGAGAGATGAATAGCACCTAATGACATTATTTAATAGGATTGTTCTGGCTGTTATGTTGAGAATAGACTTTTGGGAGACAAGAGTACAATTAGAGGGGCTAGTTAGGAGGTCACTGTTACCAGTGAGGTGAGCAATAATGGCAGCTAGAACATATGCTAGCGGTGGAGGTGGAGCAGTGGCTGGATTTTTCATATATAGTGAACGTCGATCCAAAGTGGTCTTCTGATAGACTGGATGTAAGGTATGAGCTAAAGAGTGGGGCAAGGATTACTCCAGGGTTTTGGCCTAACTAGAAGGATGGATATTTTACTTACTGAGATGGAAAACATGGTGGGTAGAACATGTTGGGAGGGATAAATCAGGAATATAGTTTCAGACCTCTTAAATTTGAAATGTTCATTAGAAATCTAAGAGAAGACATTGAATATGCTATTGGATATGTGAGTCTGGAGTTCAGGAGAAAAGTCTAGGCTGGAGTCATAAATTTGGAAATTGTCAACACAGAGATGGTATTTAAAGCCTGTGTGGATTCCTGGACAGAATGCTCTCAATGCCTGTAAAAAAGAGACATTCCAAAGTTCTCTGAAAGGTGAGCTTTTCTTTTTAGCCTTGTTTGAGATTCCATAGAGGTTAACATTTTAAAAGGGAACCACTGAAAGATGAATGTTTTCCTGCTGAAGTGACATTAAAAGAAAAAAAAAAAAAAAGCCCTTCAATATCATGGGCACCTTCACCTCTGCAGGTAAAATGAAAAGAATTCAGATAATCCGGAATTAATTTAGAGAATTCTGATTCAAGCAGGCACCAGTTTCCACCATCAGAAGTGCTTCAATTCTGTGTGACTTCTGCATACCTTCATGTTTATGTCGTGTGTCACTTTGTGCTAGATTGGCTTGCAGACAGAATCACAGGTCTTGCAGCTTCCATGGCAGAAAAACAAAAAAAAAAGACTTTTCTGCCTAATAGTCATGCCTACTTAATTTTTATAACTCATTTTTAAAAATGGTACAAAGTAGTTATTAGATGCTACACTACGAACCTGAAAGAGTTAGTTCACTTCTCCAAAGAGCCCAATGTAATCCTAAGGAGTTTCCACATTGGGAGAATCTGGCTCAAAATAACAACCTACACAAGACTTTCTGAGTCAGAAAACTATTTAAAGATGAGAGTGCTAAACACTAGTTCCAATAAATACTGGTAACTCTTTTGCATGTGAGCACATCACAATAGAAAGGGTGAAATAACTATCTTCAAATTGCAAGGCAAGATGAGTGTGAGGAAGAAAAAAAAACCAGTAGATTTCTGCCTGTAGGTTGTGTGGTCAGGTCCTTGTGACAGGACTCAAATGATGGCAGTTGAATGACACTAGTTCTAACACTGTCAACCTGACTTTCCTTGTGATTTATCTCTTTGGCACAGAGTCAGGTAACATCATTACTCCCAAGAGAGTGGCCACTATCAGAAGCCTTAGAAATACTGCATTGAATTTTCAATACCCATCAAAAGAGAATACTAATGTTTTAAAATATAGAAGACAAGATTTTTGCCAAATCTAAGCTTAACATAATTTTTCTTGAAGAAATTGTTTCTAAAAGAGTAATAAAAATATTTCCTGTTACTGTAACTGCTGTCTTTCATCAAGATTTGAGAAAATGAAACAGAGAAGTGATTATCAAGCACATGCTTCAGCACCTTTGGCCGGCATAAAGCCAAAGTTCAATAGCTTGAAGGAAGATCAGCGGTATCACTGTGAGGGGTGAGGAGAGAGATCTGGTCCCTGCTTTTGGGAGTGTCCCAGGCTTTCCTGTCCCTATAATGCAAACACAGACACTGTGATCTGTTTCTGTAGAGCATCTCCTCCATTTGTGGGGTTTGATCTGAGCTTGGTGGGACAGCTGAGGTCTCGGTCGATGGAAACTGAAAGAGTACTGGGCACAAGTCCTGGCAACAGATTGCCCCTTCCCACTGAGCTTTCAGCCACACACATGCACACTATTTGAGTGCATATCACTGGTGAGCTGGGGATCTGTTCCTTCAGAAAGCACAATCTGGGAACAACTTTTCTCATTTACATAGAGTAGAGGGAATACTAATTAAGTAAATCTGCTAGATATCCAGCCTTCTTCATAGTGTGAGCTTTAACCACGTAGGGAGATGGAGGGAGGGAGGAGGGGAAGGATGCTGAGTCAGGAGACTGAGGTTCCTTCCTTCCAGCTCGTAGAACTCTGGCTTTAAGAGGAGATAGGCAGTGATTTTTAGTTGACTCACTTTCTAATTATTTAAAACGGTTTAGTTTAGAATTGGGTGCCCTTATGTTTTGGGTCCCGTGTTAAAGTTTAAAGAAATTATTTCTAACGTCCATGGAATTCTGTTTTCTAAAGAAACAGCCTGCTGAGGAGTTGTGTAAGAAAAGAAAGCATCTTCACGGCCCCACTTCTGGCATACTGTACTAGGGACTGGATGAATTTGATTAAATTTGCCTTAATGGGTCACGAAGGTGACCCTCAAGTCCTCTGGAGTAACGTTAGGAATACAGCAGCCTTTGGAAACTGCCACCAAGTGAATAAAGGGTTGATCTGATTTTTTTAAAAAGCACTCATTTGCTCTCTGCAGACCTCACATGTTTGTTAAATTGGGAAAGCTCAGCAGGTGGTGTGTCTGAAATCTTTTTTTTTTTTTTTCCTTCTTTTTCTTTTGCACTTGATACTTGAAACTGACACAAAGACAACTGAAGCTGCTCGGTCAAATTTCCTGTCTCAAAACAGAGCACTGCTTCTCTTCAAGACAATGAACCCTTAGCTGATGTGATGCAGGATAATTGCTCTCTAAGCAGTCCCGCTCCCTCTCCTTGAAGGAGGTTTTAGTTAAAAGGCCCTACGGTCTGTGCCTCTAGCTACTGAAACACTCTCACCTACTTGTAGTACAAGTGGAACCTGCCTGAAGGAAAACATAAAGTATTCTTCTAATTAATTATTGAATGCACTTGCCTCTCTGTAGAAAGAGAATAGGCACTAGCCTTCCCACAGTGAGTATTTACTCACATTCCTATCTGCATCTTCTTTCCTCTGTGGGAGCCCAGCTCAAGGTCACCTTCAGTACTTCAGCAGTCATGTGGATCAGCTGACATCCTCCTACTCTGTTTCACAAGTAGCTTTTAGCTGACTAAGGACTCTGAAACTCCTAGTCTAGGCTATTTGGCTCTCCTAGTTTATGGCGCTTCATACTTTCCAGTTGGGTCCTTTGCCTTCTGCTTTTGTGTGACCTGCTCACTCTCTTCAGCTATATTTATCCCTTGCTGCTTCCCCAGGCTGTCCCCAGGTTGAGCCATCTACATCTCATAGTGCAGTGCGGCTCTTAGAGATGAAATGACCTGCCTCCATGCCTTGGTCTATGTTTTTTCAGCATTCAAATTAAAATGAAAGTCATCCTTCTCCATGGAGCCTTCGATAATATTACAAAGGCTCCTCTGATCTATTTAATGCTATCTCACTGAAGTCCATTGACTCCTCCTGTTCTCTGCCTGAATCCCAGGGGTCTCCCTATCAGTGTACTCCTCACGCTGGCAGCTCTGGGTGACGAGGAGAGACATGATGATGGTGATTATACCTCTTGTCTATCTCTCCAGGACCGTACACAATCCCTGGCAATAAATGTTTCTTGAATAGATGAAGATATAGATTGTCCTTCTTTATGCCTTTGGTTAAAATCAGAGGATCTAGGCAGAGGCTTTGGAGGAGGAGATGGGACTGAGCGCTGCAGATGAGAGAGGTGGTCTGCAACCCTAGCCAGTCTTCTCTTGTCCACCTTCTGTTCTGTCACTACATATGCCACCCTGGGTTGTCACTGGAACTAGAGTCAGCGATTAGAAAGGAAAAAGGAGGAAGGCAGGGAAATCTTTTGGTGAGAGAGGAGAGGAAGGAGATTTTCTAGGCAGCCACTCAGGGTGTATGGAAGGTAAGTTTACACAGGAGCTACTTGCTTCTAGAATGCTCACAGACGGGAGGCCTTAATTCCACCAGATGCAAGCCACAGCCCGTTGCTGAGGTCCTCCCCTCACTCCTTCCTCACAAAGCTCTGCTCTGTGTGAGATTACGTCCACGTTTCTGGTGCTGTGTTCCCTTCAAACAAAGGCCACAGTTTCCCTAAGCTGGGATAGATCTGGGACATATACAACCTTTGACAACTGTCTCCTTTTGGGGAGATTTCAGTACCCTCCAAGTATTAACATTCTTAGCCTTTCTGAGCCTGGGAATTTTCTTAATCCAACACATGCCAATGGGTGGTCCTTAACAGCCCCTCCCATTTGAACACAGTGGGTTTCAGCAAATCTTACTGTTAAGTGAGGTTAGAAGGGTGGGGCTAGAAGGAAGTACAATGCATTTTGACTATTACCTTCTCTAGACTGAACTTTTCATAGGAAAGAAACAGAATTCAGTGATTACTAAAACTTGAGGTAATTTGAGCCTTGTGTTTTGAATTCATACAGTGGAAGTTTTATTTTAAGAAAAGGAAAAAATTTCCTACTTACGTATTTGAGCATTGCAAGAACTCATTTCGTGTTTATAATTGTTAAATTAAAAAAAATTGAATGAACCTTTCAAAGTGAGTAATTTTTTATTTGAATTCTACATCCTTATGTATTATGTAACAATTAGTAATGATGTGATGGATAATTTTCTTTGGAACAGTTCCTGATTCCATTACTCAACTACTCGATCGACCAGTAATTATGAATCATATCTTTAATTAGCTGCTGCTCTTCAGAAACATATGAAAGCCAAGGGCATAAAGTAATTGGCATAAAAGTTTTCCTAATTAATTTATCTGTCCGTGTAAGTAACCAGGGCTAGAGTCTGGGGATCATTTATAACTCCAGGAAGGCCGGCCCTAAAACTCGCTGTTGAAGGAGATTTATATTTGTGAATTATAAAAAGACAACAAGCCACAAAATTGCATTATCCCCAAACTCTAACAATGCAGCCTGTAATGTGCTGTTCAGAGATGAGCAAAAAGTTCCTATTGATCCAATTCATTTTCATCATATCCTCCAGTGAATCTTTCAAATCTCTCTTGCCTTTTCCTCATTCAACATTGTAACAGTAATCAAGCACATTAAGCAATTCATTAAACAACAGCCCCGCTGACCACAGGGAGTACTGCAGCTAACATTCATTAGGCAGCCAATAACTTTATTTAAGTAGCAAAGGGCTTGGGAGTAAAAACCAACTCCTTTGTCTCTCTGTACAGAAACGCACGTTTCAGCAATGATCAAGGTGTACACCCTCTGGCCCACAAAGGTACTTTCAAATGAAGATCTCTCTCTACATAAAGCAAAATTAAGGTAGGGTTAAGGTGTCCTGATTATATTATCTCCTTGACAAAATGGTAGTATAAGACTTAGATCACTGCTAAGCATGTCTATGGAAGATTTATGCTTAGTGTGGAAATGGAATGTTCAAATATTGATATTTTGATGCCAGATTTTCAGATCTGACTTTCAAAATGCTAAATAACATGGGAGCTAGGATGGTTGTGTGGCTTCAGAGAACCTGGGCTGGCTTTGTGTGGTTGATAAAAGTGATGGATGCATTTTCTTTCTTGACAACAGAAAATGAACTGAAATAACAAAGCAAGCAGCACAAATTGTTTCTTCAAACCATAATTAGAGATATCCTAGACAAGCTGTACTAGTCCCTCTGAGGTCTGGGAGGAGTCCTGGAAAAAAGGTAAAGAAGGAGGTGCCTGGAAAGTGTCACTAAAACTGTGCTTTTCAGAGATGCACCTGACCAGTGCCCCTGGGGCCTGCACCTCTCACACAGCTGTTCTGCACTTTTCTTTAGCAGGTGAATTTTGTTTTAATGGAGCAACTTGAGACCATTGTTATGTAGGCTAAGTTTTCATAAATAACACTATCCATGATATGAAGAAACTATTTTCAGAAAAGATTATTTTCTTCCTGGAGGGGACCAGAGGAAATCCCTTTTCATGAGGCATTATTTTCTTGCCTGAAGAGTTTGTAGAGGAAATATATGAGAGTCTCATTTATAAGACTTTCTGTCTTCCACCTTTAAATAGTGAGCTATGTGTCAAAATTAACCATCATTTGATAAATTTTCTTCTTAAATAATGAAATACTCTCTTCTTCCAAACCTTTATTTCATAGGTAAGGTGTTGGCATCATCCTTTCTAGCCTATATCTATCGAGTAAGCTACTGACATTGTGCTCAGTAAGAAAAATTGTCTTCGTATTAGGCTCTACTTTGCAGTACAGCTAATAAAAGCAGTCTACATAGCAAAATCAAATGTGTGATTTCCTTCTCCTCCCTGCCATGTTGGAGATGTGGGTTTGGAATGGGGCTCCTCCCCCCTGCTTGGGTAATATCTGAGATTATTCTCTGAGCTTCTGAGAAGAGAGATTATACATGAGACATGAAGCAGAGAAAGAGCCTGAGTTAGAGCAGAGGAATGGGAGGTCTTGAAGGCCAGTGTTAGGAGCTAGGTGCGAATAAACCACCAGAGTTAAAAAACCATTCTAGTAAACAGTAAGGATTTAACATTATCACCTTTGGAGAAAGTGCTTTAAAAGAAAATTAACAATCCCAGCACTTTGGGAGGCTGAGACAGGCGGATCATGAGGTCAGGAGATCGAGACCATCCTGGCTAACACGGTGAAACCCTGTCTCTACTAAAAAATACAAAAAACTAGCTGGGCAAGGTGGCGGCCACCTGTAGTCCCAGCTACTCAGGAGGCTGAGGCAGGAGAATGGTGTGAACCCGGGAGGCAGAGCTTGCAGTGAGCTGAGATCACGCCACTGCACCCTAGCCTGGGCGACAGAGCGAGACTCCGTCTCAAAAAAAAAAAAAAAAAAAAAAAAAAAAAGAAAATTAACAAATGCAAATTTCACTGCCTCATGGGTTAACAACAAAGTCAATTTTGTATCCTTAAAACCTTCACTTTGTATACATTTTGAACCATTGAATCCTACTCTTTGGTCCTAATGATCACATACAGGATTTTATGTTTCAAAATGGAGCAAGTTTTTGTGTCTCCTCAGTCATACCACCTGTGCTGCTACATTCAGGTGATGGCTGAGGGCAAAGGAGAAGAAGATAAAGGAATTGTAGTTTATCAAAGGCAATGTTGCTGAGGACATAGGGATCAGAGTGAAATGTGGCTTTGCCTGAGATTTAAATCCCCTTTAACCATGAGTTGTTGTGGCTGAATTCATTTTTAATGCCAATATGTGTTGAATAGAGTCATATTCTTTCTCTGGGTAATTCCATGGTGTTATGTTACTTTTTTGCCTTAATGTTGAGAAATATCACAGATACGGATGGTCAAAAGTTCTTTCAAAAGAATAAATTTTAAAAAGCCAACCTTTGGTGACATTTTACCTTTATCCTGCTTAATAATAGAAAAAGCTAACATTGTTTGAATGCATAATAAGCATTATACATTCCAGGCACTGTGACAACAGCTTTGCAGGTAGTATTTCATTTAATTATTTCAATTGTAGAGAGAGGCAAGTATTATTATTTTTTTCTGTTTTATAATTTATAAATTTGGGGATTAGAGGATTTGTATGACTTGTCCAAGGTCCAGTGCTAACTAGAACTGGCTAGCATTAGCTTAAGAACACCAGTTATGCTTATGTCTTCTCAGCTTCCATGTTTAGTGACTTCATGGTGGTATAGTGGGAGCTGGCTATAGTGGGAACCTTTACACCATGGAAATAAGCAAATGCTACAAATGTGGATTCCCTGCATCCCAAAAGGCAGTTTCTAAACATTTACTAGCACAACACATCCATGATCATGCAGGTAATAATGGGAGGGCCAGAATTTGAAACCGAGTTTGCTTTACTTTAGAGCCCATAATTCTTAGGACTATATTAAGCTGCCTCACTGAATTATCACTCAGTTAATGACATTTACTGAACACTTTTTTCCCCCTACAAAGGCTGTATTTAATGTTTTACAGTTAAGTTTTTAAAATCAGAGTTTATTTGGGAAGACCAAACATCAAACTGGGATGTTTAAGGACACCCAGCCAGCTGTAAGCTCTTGCAGTCTGGCCGGATGAGGTGGGAGGGTTGACTGTCTTTAACAGTCCTTGGTTCCCCTGCCATAGGTTCAGAGGAATAGATGAGGTGGTTATTTTTCGAACGTTTCCCCTAGATGTTGACAAGCTGGGCAAATTGCAGAGAAAAGGATTGTTGGATTTACTGCAGTGGAAAATAATAAAACCAAAACAGGGGTACAGACATAGATTAGACATCTCCTATGTGCAATGACAGACACCAGCCATGGCAGTGTGGTGTTAAAAAAGAAACTGTTAAATTTTTATTTTGTGGATGTGTTATAAGCATTGTAGTTATGTTTAAATGATTCCTTTTCTTTTGAGATACTGGTACTGAAATATTAACAGATGAAAGGATATGATCTCTGTAATTTGTTTCAAAATAATCTGAAGGAAGAAAATCTGGGGATAGGTGGGAATGTAGATGAAAGAAGATTAACCATAATTTCAGAGACTGAGTAATGGGTACATGGAAGTTCATTTTACTATTCTCTCTGTTTTTGTATTTGTTTGAAATGTTCTATAATAAAAATTAAAACAAACAAACAAACCGCTAGATCACAAAGTGCAATTTGGTGTTGTAAGACCAGCACGAAATTTATTCCAAATCTATGCATATCCAGGTTTACAGATATTAAAATACAGTAAGAGGATATCAATGAAAACTAAATATTTAACAGTTGATTTTAACAAAAACCCTATTTTATAGTAAACAAGACTGAATATAACAGTAATAGAAAACTAAGAAGGGAAGCTTCCAGAAGTTAGATAGTTATTTATGTCCAATGGATGAACTTCATGTATCAATTTTTATTTTTGTTGCTTGTTTATTTTATTTTATTTATTTTATTTTACTTTTTTTTGAGATGAGTCTCACTCTGTCGCCCAGGCTTGAGGGCAGTGGCACGATCTCTGCTCACTGCAACCTCCGCCTCCCGGTTCATGCCATTCTCCTGCCTCAGACTCCCTATTTTTATTTTCTTGATGGAGTCTGGCTCTGTCACCCAGGCTGGAGTGCAATGGCAGGTCTCAGCTCACTGCAACCTCTGCCTCCCGAGTTCAAGCAATTCTCCTGCTTCAGCCTCCCGAGCTCTGGGGTTACAGGCACGCGCCGCCACGCCCAGCTAATTTTTTGTATTTTTAGTAGAGATGGGGTTTCACCATGTTGGCCAAGCTGGTCTCAAACTCCTGACCTCAGGTAATCCACCTGCCTAGGCCTCCCAAAGTGCTGGGATTACAGGCATGAGTCACTGCACCTGGCCCATGTGTCAAACATTTTAACAAACATTCCTTTTTTGCTTCCAGATACCAGTCAGGATTGTTACACTGGCTTTACCTTTATCAATTTAATTCTGCAAACTTTCTGAGCTTCCTCCCCAGAAGAGAAGGCAGTGAATCAGATATAATAATGTAATTTTTTTTGTAAAATTTGAGTGTTTATACAGCATCTTCAGTAACTTTCTAATGAAGACCACGGCGTTAAAACATGAATGGCTGCTACTTGTCATCTGAATATACAGCTTTTTAAATAGTAAGATTTTAGTAGCATTAAGCAGGAAAAAATATCGAATAATACAACTTTAGGGCCAGGTATGGTGGCTCACGCCTCTAATCCCAGCACTTTGGGAGGCTGAGGCGGGTGGATCACGAGGTCAGGAGTTTGAGACCAGCCTGGTCAACATGATGAAACCCCGTCTCTACTAAAAATACAAAAATTAGCTGGCATAGTGGCAGGTGCCTGTAATCTCACCTACTCAGGAGGCTGAAGCAGCAGAATCGTTTGAACCCAGGAGGCGGAGGTTGCAGTGAGCCGAGATTGTGCCATCACCTTCTAGCCTGGCCAACAATGCGGGACTACATCTTAAAACTTTAAGTCAGCTTTTAAAATAAACCCTTAGATAAGTTTGAAGTCTTTCTCCATAATAATTATCTTTTTCATTATTAGTAAATCTTCATTCTCCTCTCCTGTGCTGTCCTTGACATATATACGTATTTTTTAAGCTAAGCAATCTCATCCTAACTTGGAGCTAAAATGTTCCCTGGACTTTGACAGCCCTGTATTTGAGGCACACTAGGGGTTAAAGACCCAATCTCTCTTCTCTCAGCTTTAGCACTGACTTGTCTTGGTCTCTGCCACATACCATCATCCCACTTAGGTTGCTAAAACTAATTAAAAGAAGGTCTTAATTTTCAACCTAACACTGTCAATCAGCTAAAGAGGTTTATGCTGCTCCTTCAGTTCTTTTGCTTTGCATTTCTCCATGAGGCCAATGATATTCTTCCTAAAGAGGAAGAATGGAAAGAGGAGCATGCGAGTGGCAGCAATGTTGCCCCAATTTTAGACAAGTGTTTTCCTACTTCTTTTTCTTTTTCTTTTTGAAAGCATTAGGTCCAATTTCTCTCCCTCAAACTCTCAAGGAAAGAAAAAAAGTCATTTATTTTAAGTCTGCAAATGTTATTATTTTCCTTTATGAGCCCCCACCTATTTGGTGCCTTTTCTGGGTCAAGCACTTTTCTGAAAGCTTTAAATACATTACCATTTAGTGTTCAGTTACTATGTCCCTTTTTAATATAAGGAACTGGAGATTAAAGAGACAAAGATGAAGTAACTTATACAACCAGGATTACAAAAGTAGTAAGTATTAGAGGCAGAATTCAAACCAGTGTCCCCTACCTCTAAGAGACAGAATTCAAACTAGTGTCCTCTACCTCTAAAGCTTGGAGTAGTTCCTATTGTCTCACAGGTTATTTAATTAAATGTTTCCCAGCAGGCTCCCATTAGCAACAGTTTTCAACTCTGCACAGCAAAGTTTATTTAAAATGAATCAGAAAAAATATCATTTTCTTCGTAGAGATTATTATTTCATAGTGGTCTTCAAATAGCAACTTTCTCTCACCACGACACTCAATTAATTATCAGCATGATAACAATATTTGTTGAGCCATCCTGTTTCAAACTAGGTAATAAGACAACATCATACAGCACAGTTTCTGTCTTCGAGATGTTTATAGAAGCATACAAACACGACAAACCCTTCTGCACAATGTTAACTTCATAAGATTAGCATTCAATTTTTATTTCTTTTTTTTTTTTTTTTTTTTTTTTTTTTTTTTTTTTTTTTTTTTTTTTGAGACGGAGTCTCGCTCTGTCGCCCAGGCTGGAGTGCAGTGGCCGGATCTCAGCTCACTACAAGCTCCAGCTCCTGGGTTCCCGCCATTCTCCTGCCTCAGCCTCCTGAGTAGCTGGGACTACAGGCGCCCGCCACCACGCCTGGCTAGTTTTTTGTATTTTTTAGTAAAGACGGGGTTTCACCGTGTTAGCCAGGATGGTCTTGATCTCCTGACCTTGTGATCCGCCCGTCTCGGCCTCCCAAAGTGCTGGGATTACAGGCTTGAGCCACCGCGCCCGGCTCAATTTTTATTTCTGCTTTATGATTTTAAAAAATCTTTAAAAGCAAAGTAAATGCCACTAGAGAATGGTAATTGTTGGAAGAAGACTTAAGGCAAGTGAGAGCACTTATTCCTCTTCCCTGGACTAGCAAAGTTGTCTGTACTGGGAATAAGAATGGGAGGAACAAGCTGGGCACTGTGGCTTATGCCTGTAATCCCAGCACTTTGGGAGGCCGAGGCAGACAGATCACGAGATCAGGAGATCAAGACCATCCTGGCCAACATAGTGAAACGCTGTCTGTACTAAAAATACAAAAATTAGCTGGGTGTGGTGGCGTGCGCCTGTAGTCCCAACTACTCAGGAGGCTGAGGCAGGAGAATGACTTGAACCCATGAGGCAGAGGTTGCAGTGAGCCGAGATCACTCCACTGTACTCCAGCTTGGCGACAGAGTGAGACTCTGTCTCAAAAAAAAAAAAAAAAGATGGTAGGAACAATGGTCTCTGTACATGGTGGAGAGAATGGGTATGTTAGACTACTACTCCTACTCTCTGGACTTAAAGCTTCAAAAAACATATCAGTTCTCTGCACCTTTGTGTACCCATATACACACATATAGAGACACATACTACATACACATTTATGTAGAAAATGGATATGTTTTTAGAAGGTTAAAGTCTGGAGAGAGGAGAAGATGACTACACAAGTCATATGACTTCAAAGTAGAACGAAGGGGTCAAAGAAAAATTTTAAGCCAGGAGCTTGTTGAAGAGACAGTTAATTTTCATAGTTATTTAAAAATTTGCTTGAGCGAAAGTATAAAAGTAGGGGCATAATTAAGAATAGAGATTTAAGGATAGAGGGATAGAAATCCAATTACGGGAAATCTTTATTTGGAAGTGAGGTTGCAGTAGAAATTGTGACTTTCAAACACATTTGCACAAGAAAGCAGAATTTGGGGATCACATGGTTATTGGTAAAAGAGAGACACACATGTACAATCATAGATGATGTCAAAGATTCTAAGACCCAGTGGAAGCACACAGTGGGAAAGAATTAAGAGAAAGACCAGAATTTAGTCTGTGAGCAATGAAGTTGGACAGGACAAGGGGATTTTCAGCCTTTATGTGGGAGAAAAGAGAAGATATAGCATTGAACAACAAGGCAGAGGTGAATATTGGAAGGTAAATCTAGAAGATAGGAGTGCAAGTAATAAAAAATAAAGCATCTTGGATTGGTTTATAGTTTCCTTTGCATTAAGATGGACATTCTGTCTACATGCCTCACAAGCGGCTGATATGCCAACATTTTTGCCGCATTCTAGAGAACATAAAATGCTTTGTGTTCCTTCTTTCAATGAGATTTGGGATTAAAGACCAATCAAACTGTCTAAGTAGAACAACTATGGGAATTTTTTATTAGTGATAGTGAGAAAATATTATTAAAAAACATCTGGAATATAACATGTTCTACTGATTAGATATATTCCCCTGACTGCCATATGCACAGAAAGACATGAATTACATGTGTATATAAAGCTGTGAATATATCTTGGCATATCTCCTGGAAGAGATGCCAAGTTTTACATATCTATCTATATATACACACATATAGATACACATATACATACTACATACAGAGATGAATTAGATAGTGTTAGATGTTTGTTTAGTCCATTAGACACTAACAAGCTATTGAATAAGTAAAATCAGGAGACAGTGCCAATTGAACCTTATGTGCTTGTTATGGTGGATGTGCAGCCCTGCCTCAAGGCAAGGAGATAGGCTCCTGCTTAGCACCAAGCTGTGTACCCTGTGGCACTCGATAAATCCTTGTTAACTGACTGACTGACTAAATGACCTCTCATTGCTCCTTCCGGCCCATCTGATACACAGCTAGGGTGAGTTCTGATGTCAGAGAATCTCCAAATAGTGAGTAGAGCAGGACTATATATGTACATGTAGGTAACTAGAGATAGAAAGGAGCAAATGTGTTATCTAAACACCCTCTCTTCCAATTGCTAATACCGCATTAGATAAAATCCAGCCCCCTTTCTCTTTAATTACCGGAAGTACTTGAAGACCTTTGTTATAAAACAGTGGTCTCTATAACACAACCTTGTGGCCAGTGAATTGAGAATGATATTACCATGTTCAAGTACACAAATTCTGTTTATCCAGTGTTCCTAAGAGCCAAGTCTGAGGCAAAGACACACAGTTCTCAAAACAATAAAGCAAAGATCGGAATTTGACTTGATGTGTTCTTTCCAAATGAAATTCAGTAAGATATTTTCTGTTGCAATTCAAGAGAATATGTTGAAATATATTTTTTCTTCTCTTTAATTTTTGAGACTTTTTATTGGTTCTAAGACTATTCAAGGATATCTAATATTTTCTACATTCAGTCTTTTTAATTCCCTTTTGTTATCAGATTTTTCCCATTTTTAATTAGTCCATTGATTTTAAAGAGCTGCAAATGCCTTATAGGAAAACTTTCAATAACATCCTTCTTTGAAGCAAATTTTTGTGCATGTCATTTATGTTCTACTTTTCTATTGTTTTACTTCTAAAGTAATTTCCATAAGGTACTACTAAAAATAAAAGCATCTGAATTTCTGATTGCCTGTTGTATATTTGAAACAGATCAAAAGTTCGAGTTTCTCTTCCAGAAATCATAAGTAAGTTCTTTATGTTTAACAAAGGTTTATTTTTCAAGTGAAGAACCACTTATCTATAAATATCACTGAGTCGTAAATGAAGGCTTTTAATCAATTTAACTGATCTTAATCTACTGCTGTCCCCTTGTAGGGTATGATCACAAAGCTATAGATGTTTCATGAATGAGTTTGAATCAATAAAACTTCAATAAATGTGTTCCTACATATGTGTGTTTTTTTTTTAAAGTAGGAATATCTGCTTATAGGTAACTGGGATATTTGCTATGTTTATGACATACACAATAACACATACACATAATATATTCTAAAATATATATTGATCTAAAGTATTGAATAATCATATTTAGTATGAGATTGAGAAGCAAGAACCTATAAAATATTATAAAATGTTTCTTTGTAGATGCCCTGAAAACATTAATATGACTTTTACTTTACATCCTTCAGGTACATTGCTAGGTTACATTCTCTGTCCTGAACACTAGGACAGAGGAAAACCCAAAATTTTAAGAGTCAGAAGTGATGTTCATATAGATATTTTCTATTCAATGAGTCTGCCCCTGGTCAGGGTCCCTAAGTCTTACTTAGTTACTTATTGAAGTTTAAACACTGTCTTATGGCTTATCTGCCTGTGAATGTTTGGAAGACTAATTAGCTAATGTGAATTCGTGGCTTGTTAATTGGTCACAGTTCTTCTATGAGAGACACAGTACAAATTATTAATCTGTATTTATTTTAAATGAAATCTACTGGAGTAGTTATCATTATTTGCTTTTTCGGAGAGAGGAAGTGCAGCCCAGAGACTGAGGGAGAATATTAGTTTCTCAAAGCTGGGAGTTACATTAAAGGTCATGGAGGCCAATTATGAGATTGGCAAGGAACCTGGAGTCCAAGTACTCAATTTTTCTGAGTCTCCATTCAAAAGAACCAGGGTACATATGTATTTTCACTGTTTAAAACTGAGTTGGAGGCAACAATCATCTGCAAAAATTTTCCAATATTTCTCTGAATGCAAAATTGCTTTATAGTAGAACTTTTTCATGTCTTTATTTTAAATCATGACAAGCTTCACCCACTTTGGACAGCTGATTTTAGAGCTGCTTGAAGACTGAATTCTGCTACCCTCAGCTGAGGGTAAAATTAGCTTCAGCTCTGGGAGTTTTACATGATCTGGGGACTGGTTCAAAGCATAAAAGGGACCAGAAAGAAGCATCAGGCGATAATTGGCCCATATAGGATTTATCATGTCTCTATGGGGAAATGTTTAGGAAGGGATATTTCCTACCTATTCATGGGAACATTCCATGTATTTTTGAGTTATGCTTGTCTAGAACTTATGTAAAGGGATTGTGATGGTAGCTATAAAATTAGTTAGACAGCCTGGTCATAGCTCGATAGACCAAAAGAGAAAAGTCGATAATTAAATTTCAGCACTTCTTTTAAGATGATAGCTTAAGCTATCAGATAAATAGAAATGTTCTTACATATTGATGAGTAGAAACAAAACAATGTGTAGTAAATAACGTCAGAGGAGAAAATCATGAAAGATGTTTGAATACTGACATTATAATTCAGCGATCTTTTCTGGATTTAAAACTCCTCCTCTCCACTATTTTGCTAGGACGGTAGAATAATAGAGAATGTATGTTTCCCTATACAAGGATTTTGCTTCTTCTAGCCAGTTCTAGGTAAACCCTCAATTTGTTTTCCCAAATCTTATACATACCTAGTTCCTACATCAAAGCACCATTGACTGAAACTATATAAAATCCCGGACCTCCAAGCAGAGATGGCCTAAATGCAGGAAAGTAAGGATAAATTAAAGTGACAGGGTCTCAGCAGTGGAAATTAGTGCAACTCTTCTAATTGCATGTCTAGCCTGAATGATGGGATACTTAATTCTTACACATCCCAGACAATTGCTTTATACTAACATGAGCTCTGGGAAAAAGGCAGATTCTACAGACATATGGAGCAGTAGATGGAGTGGAAAAATAAATCAGAGGCCCTAGCCACTCTGGAAAAAATATGTTTTATCTACATTGTTAATAAAGGTGTTGCTACTGTTAAACAATATTGATATTGTCCTCTTGGTCCATTCTTTCCATAAAATCTGAACATTAAATAATTAAATGGCAGAGATCCAACCTGCCTATGTTAACTTTTGTGCCACAAAACAACAACAAAACCATGATGGGTAAGGGCATAGTTCCTTTTGTGAGAAAATAAGGCCGCAAGCCTAAATATAAATCCCAGGGGACAAATGGATCAGGAACAATAGCATCCTCTTCTCCCACTACTGTAAGAAGTGCTAATAAAAGCCTTCAAAACTAGCATAGGTTCTTATATCTATTTAACCTTTCGCCCCAAGAAGCAAAGAGCATCTGGTTAAGTGGAGAGTAAAAGCACAGCAACTTTTCATTATCAGAGCTTACAGGCAGAGTGTGGGGAAGCTGGAGCTGCCAAGCCTGGGTTAAATGCTTGTTGCCTTCACTGCCTGAGGCCATCTAGCGTGTTTAGAAATGATTAAGTACTGCAGCCTAGGAAGGACCTGTCCTGAGCGTTCATCTCTGACTTCCAGCAGAAAGGAGAGGCTGGCAATGACAGAGGCAGATGGATGAGTCTCATTAGTATGGCGAGGCAGCGAACCAGACTGCCTTCACAGAGCTGTCCAAAAAGAGGGAGCAAATTAAAATAGGATCTGGGAAAACCAATGAGCAAGTGTTTTAACTCTCTGCTACCTGGTTTCTTCGGCTGGGAGGCTATAAGCCAGCTTGGTTTACTCTGAAATGCTGCTACACCATGAAATGAGAGAATGGCTTTGCAGACTCACAGCTACAGTCTGTCGTCTTTTCACATCCTTTAAAAAATGATTCTTGCACTTTTTACAGCCAAACAACACCGATGATTTCATTCTTAAGCATGTGTTACCACCACTGAGCAGAGCAGGGTGGAAGGAGACGGGTAGAGACGTCCACCTGCAGAGGAGGTGGGAGGCTGTGCATTACACAGTGAACCAGGTTGACTTGGAGATGTTACCTAATGATCAAAGACCTGCTTGGGAGTCAGGGTTTCACATGAAAGGGATGAGGCCCTTGCTGGAAAAGTGGTAGTTCTATTCCAAGTCCATTACCTTTTACAATAAAGGAACTTCGGTCGTGCTGAGGACCGCCTGACTGGAATTTCAGAGACCAAAAGTCAGCAAATACTGACTTGAGAGAGCTGTTCCTAGTGAGTGAGGGGCTTATAAGGTTCCATGATGTTCTCTTCATGTGGCTCTTACATTAAGGGAGTTTGGGAACCCAGGGCCAAGTGAAGCCTATTAAGAATTCTCCAAGTGCTGTCAAACCAAAAGTAATGGGCAATTCATTGAACAATAGACTTGATCTGATGAAAGCCTTCTAGCCTTCCCCTTTTTGGTTGCTTGCTTACATTTTGAGCTTGGGCAGGAGATAAATGGTATACTTAATGCTACGGGGCAACCCTTAAGGTTTTGGAAAAAGTTGGTAGAAATTATTTAGTTGTTCGTTCATTCATTCAGCAAATATTTACTGTGTCCTTCAGGTTATATGAGGCTCAGGGAACCAAAGGGGAAGAAATATTTCCTGACTTCCTTCAAAGTTCTGAGTCGAGTTAGGAGAAGACAGAGAAGCAAAATAACCATATGCAAAGTCTCTGAAAGAGGATAGCCTTGCTGCAAAGACTGAGTAGAGGCTAAGTACTGATTGATACAGAGAATCTGCCATCAAGGAGCTTATGGTTCAGGGAGAGAGCCAGACGTGGGAACAATCAGTTTCAAAGCAGACTGAAAAAAGTGCCAACTAGATGTACAAGAACCCTGTTGTGAGAATCCTGATGCAAGAGCAATTAATTCTGCCTGGAGGGAGAGCAAAAGACTTCACAGTGTGGTTGGCATTTATATTGTGCATTGCAGTGTACACTGAGGGTATATTATTTAAATAAAGAAAATTTATAAATAAATAAGGGTTTTTGCTCAAAAGAGACCATATTTTTTTCCAAATGTATTTTTGCTTAGTCAAAATTGTGTCAACGTTAGGCCCTACTTCATCAGGACTTGTTTCAGTTGATTGTGTGCCAAAAATGGAACCGTCTGAAGCTCTATGAGTGATCATAAGGAATAAAATGTGGGCTAGGAGATGAGACTGAAGTTGGCTGAAAATCCTTTTGATACTGGTTAGATTGTGTGCTCCTCCCTCTATAGCATGCAGAAGCTGAATTTGGAAAGAACTGCTACTTTTCTTTCAAATGAATACACAATTTTTTTCTAATTAAAAAAATCAAGAAAACAAAAAATAAAAAAATGACAACAAAATAGGTGAATTGAGATTTTATCCAGCCCTAGGTCAAAAAAAAAAAAAAAAAAAAAAAAAGAATCCACTACAAGTGAGAAACTTTGGATTAAAGAATTTGAAAAATTCTCAGGTTGTACATTTTTCTTGGAGAATCATCATTTTTATAAATCTAAATGTAACTAGGTAGGTTTTCAGTTAGACATCTAAAAATAATCATATAACCTGTTCCAAATTTACAGATGAATAAAGTTGTATAAGCTATACATGGGAAGCAAAACTGTTTTTGGACAACAAGTATTATTCTGTAACTTACCAACTAAACCCAACCACCAGATTGTACATTCCATAGCACCATAGTAACTTTTACCTGGAGTTAGAACTTGTAAAGAAGCCAACAGTGAGCAGCATCCTGGTGATGACATGCCTAACAACCAAAGCAAGAGTTTAGTGACAAGTAAGAAGACATTGTGCAGAAGAGGGCATTCTGAGTTGCCATGAAGAAAGACATAAGAAAAATATATATTATCCCTCTTGTCACTATTGCTATTCAGATAGATTTTCTTTGCACACATATGTATCTGCTAGTGACATCAGGGCCTGAGAGGCTGAGCCAATTGACTTTGTATTTTAGAGTTGCTTCCTTATCCCACTCAATATAAGCAGAAACCATTTCTCATATTTATCCTCATGTAAAATGTACATGGATAAATCATTTAACTAAATGTAAGGTGTCAGAAAATGGTTCATACAAAGAAAATAATATTATGCAGTATAAACTCCCATTAAGTTGTAATGTGGCTGACATTGATTGAAGGAGATTAAGCCTAAGCCTCTTTTTCTCATGACATTTTTTCAAATAAATAAAGGTAACGAGGGAAATGTTGATGCTTTTTTTCTTATTTTGCATATAAATTTTTACCTGTGTGATTTTTTTTCCAGCCACTTTGATTCCTAGTGCAGTATTACTGGGGGTCTATTAACTGAATCTTGGATAGCAATGATAACTGTCAGTAAAAAAAGGTCAAAATTGACCTGTATCGCTGAAAAAAAAAAGGTTGGCTACCTAAAGATAAACTTTCGTGTTGAATTTGGAATGTAAAGAGGAAGGTTGAGGCCATGAAAGGAGGAAATCTGAATAGAAATCTGTATTTCATGTCTGAGAAGAGGTTGGAAACTTAGTATGACATTACCCTGACCCTTGTCCTAAAATACTTTCAAAGGAATATTCTGATCAGCAGCAGACCACGTCAGAAGAGACAGGTTTTTCTTACTTAGTAGGAAAATTAAATTGTGGTATAAAAATATCTGTACTTCAAGCTATTCTCCTAAATGAACTAGACTGTGTGCTTATGTTCTGTAAGGGTGAGACTAACCAACTTACTCCTTGGAGTAACTTTTTGTGTCCCTCTAGATTTGGAGGCCTAGGTGCCCCCATAGCTACTCTGCTGCCCCAGATCCAGTCAAATGGACAGAGAAGAGGCACTGCTTTCCCAAACAGCAGCACAAAACATTAATAAATACTCAGTGAACACTTATCTGATTAATTGGATGTGTTGTCCTTTCTACCCCAAGATATTTAGGTTCTGTTAAGCTAGAAATTATGTAGTTAACAAGAAAGGGATTTATTGAGAAATGAATAGGTGTCAAATGATATGCTAGGTTCCTTGAACATTTCAAATAATAATATAAATAGCTAGCACCAGTGGAGCACCTAACATCTACCAGATATTCCATTAAATTCCTCAGGTATGTTACCTTGTATAAGAAGGTACCATTGTCATCCTCATTGTGCAGATGAAGAAACTGAGGCACACCACAGCCCAGACATTTTTTCTGAGCTCAAAGAGTTTCTAATTGATTGAACACGGAGGTGCCAAATTGCTTATTCCTATAGTCTAGCAGAGAAGATCATCTTAGCAAGCAAAAAACAATCAAGAAAAACAAAGTACTTTGTGGTGGAGATGATATATGTGATAGAAAATCAGAAAAATAAATGTGTAGTTTGAATCAGTCTGTGAAGAATTCAGAAAACAGTAGCCTTTAGGAAAGAAAGAGAAAGAAAGAAAGAAAGAAAGAAAGAAAGAAAGAAAGAAAGAAAGAAAGAAAGAAAGAAAGAAAGAAAGAAAGAAAGAAAGAAAGAAAGAAAGAAAGAAGGAAGGAAGGAAGGAAGGAAGGAAGGAAGGAAAGAAGGAAGGAAAGAAAGAAAGAAAGAAAGAGAAAGAGAGAAAAAGAATGAACAAACAGAAGCATTCTGGGGCAGAGAATGCAGCAATGAACAAGGGTGTTTTCAGTGTGAAGCACGAAAAATAGAGATTTTGTTTAACTAACAGTGCTAAACAGCTGCTGAGCATATAACTTGTGTGATCTGGGTTGTCTTTGATCCATAGCACCCTTAAGAGACCATGTGAGTGCCTGAGGGGATCTTTGTGTTCTTACATTAAACTCTTCCCTGAGACTGTACCTGGAACATTTATTTCAATCTGGAATGACGTGGTCTTCTAGATGCCATGGCCTAGCATCCAGGCAGGATCTGACATGTTCTCAGGGTTGGAGACATATTCTCTTCTGTGTATTGATTTCTGGGGGGACTTCCTGGCTTCATTTTAAGCCTAGACAGACAGAAAAGGATGAAGTGTGGGACAAATGGGTTGAGGAAAGAGACCATTGACATCGGATTCTAGGAGCTGTTTGGACTAAATAAATAAATAGATAAAGCAACCATAATATGCTCCTAATCAATAACTTAGTTTGGCAGGTAGACATTTATACTTGGTACACAGGCGAGCCGAGGCTGCTTCTTTTTGACTGAAAGTCTAACCAAGAAATTCATCTAATGAGAACTGTGAAGGCACAACATCGAAGGAAGCATATCCACTAGAGGATTAAGAGAGCCTTTGGTGTCTACAGGCAGTGTAAAAACGCCTTTAAGGTTATAAGTGTAAAATTGGACTCTTTCAGGAAACCCATAAACTTGCTCTGGGCTGAAATTCTCCAGTCGAGCATAAAAAACAGCAGTTGTGTATACTTCTGGTTATGAGCTAACAGGTGTCTGGAAATGAAGAATCGAGTCACATTTCTGTGATACAGTGCCACACAATTTTAGAGCCAATAATTTTTTCTTTGAAAAAGAAATTACTCTGTTCTATCATTATTGGTTTATAATAAAACAGAGCTTGACCTGCAAGCTAATAAAGAAAACATGTTTACTAATTAGGCTTTATTCTTGTTGTCCCATGTTAATTGCAAAATATCTATCTATCTCATTTATGAATATGTTAATTTATGTCAGAGAGGCACAAGTTTTGAGTATGCACACTCTCCCTTTAATTAGATCAAAAGAAGGTCCATTGCAGCTTTGCAAGATGGATTCTAATTTTTAATCAGTAAAATAAGTTTGGCTCCTAAAAGGCATCTTCTTTTGACAGTTGGAAAACACTAATTAACAGACAAAACTGTATTAATTGCATTGTATCACCACATTCTTATCAGTTAGCTTATGTTGTCTGCTTGCTAATGCAAACAGTAGTGGTTTTGGTGAAGTCACTTCATAAATGTCTTTCTAATGCTAACTAGCAATCAATGCATGTAAAATTTCTAATGTTTCTTTAGGGAATTTTACATAATAGATGTAGTCTCTCTTTTGAGTTATGCCCTGCTATTTAGTATAATTAGTCCTTAAGGCTGCACCTATCATATTATCAGCTTCCTGAGAGATAAAGAACACTTTATTTAAGAACAAAGAATTATAACAGTTTACTTTAGAAATTTTCCTGCAGTAGGTTCAATGGAAATCTGCAACCTGTCAAATAACTTCAAATTCATAACAATTAAAAGTTTGTACCTTTAAAAGAATCCTTTAGAAAACTTTAACAAAGAGAGAATATCTGGGAAAAGTTTTGTGTTGTTGGCCCTGGAGTCTGTCAATAGACTTTTATCAAAAAACCCAGAATGCAGTGACTGTTTCTCCTGATTCAGGTCCTTCTGACACCCTGGCTCTGTTCTGCTTCCAAAGCTCTCCTCAAACACCAAAAGGATAAAACCTCATTGACAGCACAGCCCCCTTCTAGGGCCTACGACGAAGGATGCCACTTTGTGTTAATTATGAAAGTACTGGGTACGGACATCTTTGCTTCTCCCTTATAGGTATGCTGCTGAAATTGGTTACTCTTCTCACACGGGTGACTGAGATGTTTTAAGACAATCTGGGCCACACTCTGTTTGTGCTCCAGAAGTAAATTTTTTTGATGTCCTGTGAAACATGTCAGATGTAGGACCTTTGTTTAAGCCTTGATAATGGGGCATTAATATGTCTTTCCTACCATACAAAAAGTATTCCCAATGAAAATATGCAGATTGAATTAGTCATAATGAGTCGTTCATGACTGTGAGACTAGATATAGAGAAAAGAAGAATCATGCGTGGGCTGAGAAGGCTACGGAATTGGTTGCACTGCAGTTAAGTACGACCCAGGGGAAGCTATTAGGACCTACTTTGGAATCCTCTACATCCACATTACAAACAGAATCTTCCAGTGGCTGGAGAGACTAGTTCTGCAGATTTTCTAGGCACTAAGTAGGCTCACTTATGTATGTTCAGTTAATTTTCCTGCAAATTTGTACCAGTTTCCAAAATCCCATGCATTCACAATAGAAAGAGAAGTACAACTGACATTTATAAAAATACTACCCTTGCACTTCGAAGGTTCTCAAGACCACAGGCACACACACTCCACAAACTAACCGTACAATGCAAAAATGTCACTGTTTCTAGAGTAGGCATCTTTTTACATAAACTCATTTATCATCTAGTATGATGGTAATTTAAAGGTAAATTTTCCAGTTGGTCTTTTCCTTTGTGTTTCTACTGTTTCCACCTCCCCTTCTCACCTCACTCCCCCCAACAAGAAAACACAAAAATAACAAATAAAACTTGGTGGAGGGAGCTGGAAAAGACAATTAAATTGAGTGGAGAAGGCCAGGGCTAGGTGAAAAGAACAGCTGAAGAGTTTCTGACAAGGAGGTTTCGTTATCACCACTTGTTTCCTAGTAGGCATTCATGAAAACGTCAGCTGTTTGAAGGTACACCAATATGTTCCTTTGCTGATTCCACAAGGGAATTTCTGCACAGACCACTGAGTGAAGGAAGCTGACATTTAGGTATCTGGGCTCAGCAGCCTTCCGTTTATATCTGACTGCTTGTCCATGGGCCATACACCTGGTGTTATTCACAGCAGAACATTACTAATATATGGTTATATATTCTAAGACATCTCTGCTTCTGGAAGCACTGGATGTGAAGAACAAGATGTTTCCTGTGAAGTCTAGCATAAATCTCTAGATTCTGGTACTGTACAAAACTTCACTGCCAGAATTTCCTTGCGACTATAGTATTTGCATGTGAAAAGTTACATTCATTCATCTTTCTATGGACTATTCTAACGCCGAAGTGTCTCTAGGGCCAAGTCATGAACCAAAATGTAAGCAAATTCCTTTAGGATTCCAGTGTCAAATGTATTTCAAAACAACACAATTTTTCAAACACGAATCTTCCATTTGCATATTAGCTAGTTTGAGTCCTTAGTCAGTTGCCCATACAACTGAGTACTTTTCATATGTCAGACATTTTTAGAGAATGCAATTGATACTGATAGCCATTCCAAATCAAACCTGGATCGCTTTTCATTCTTTATAACTCTCATATGAATTTTGTTATGTGGACACAAACTTTTGTTTCTGGTTTCGTCTACATTGAATCAATGTTTATAGTGATGCATTATGTGCCAGAACTTTCTCAAGTGCAAAGATAAATACTGCCTTTGTTTTTGGTGAACAGATATAAAAATTAATAAAGTAGAAATAAAAGCCTTACAAAGGATACAGTCCCCTGAACCTTGTGAGGGATGGATGGCCTAGAACTGATTAATTATCTACTTAAATGTCTCCTGAGTTACACTCAGACTGAATGTTTTTTAACAAACAGCACACACCTATTCATCTATCATTCCAAGGCCACAACGACGAGATGTGCTGGACTTAGTATGCATTCCTTCTCTCTTTGAGCTTCCTTTTATTGAAAAGGCAAGGTGATTGAGTGAGATCTGCACAGGGAACGTTTAGGCATCTACCAGGTGGCTCTTAGGGTAAACTGTAATATTTTTTTAGTAGTGGAAGAACACAGGAAGTGATGCTAACTTCTGCTCCCTGCCTGTTCTAATGATATTATCATATGCCACCAGACCATCAAAGACCAGCTCTCAGCAGTCCACTAAAGACTAATTCTCAGAGTTTCCATTCAGAATCCTTGTGCAGTCACGAGCTGCCTCCTGCCTATGGGAACATACTCTGATTTCTACCTATTTCCTGTGACTTAGACCTCTCACTCTCGGGATTGCCCTCACAACTGAGGAATCCAACTCATAGTTCTCCGTTTCTACTACTTCTTTCTCTCTGATATTTTCTGGAAGGTTCTCTTTCCTAGAATCTATTGCTGAATCCCATAGCCTTTTATTTTCTATTTCCCTCATTTGTTTCTTTCCTCCAGGAGGTAAATATAGACTTTTTATCATCATCTTATTTTAAGAAAGAGCTACTTATCCACTTATTTATTTTTCTGTTCATCTCCAAAAATAATTTTTAGCAATTAGGACACCTGTTTTCCCTTTGAGCAATTATTAATTAAAACATTGTTTAATATAACATGAAAAGCTTTTCTTTTAATAGGTAAAAATATCTCTTCACAGTATTTAAAAATGAATTTTTTAGTGATGCCAGAAAGTTGCCTCACAAATTTTTAAGGTGTCCCTTTCAGTATCTAATTTCCTGTATCCTGATACTATTGTGTCAGTCTTTCCTTTTGGAGTTAGGAGACAGAATGATGTCATCACCCTGAGACAGACAGAACATGACATTTGGAGCCATTCAGACCTGAATCTGAATGCTGGCCTACTCACTGCCATTTAGTAAGCACACGACTCAGGTTCTTTAGTTTCTCATCTGTAAAATGGAGATAATATTAGCTGCATCAATGACATGTGAATATTCCATTTTAAAATTATGAAAAGCACTTGAAAGATAGTGAGCACCCAATTAAATTTAGTGCCCACTTTGACCTTTCTCCACTACTGGATTTTTCCAGAAGAAAAATTAGGTAACAGTAAAAGAGATCCCAGCACATCAGAACTGTATACTTATGCACATACATGAGTTCTGATGGACCATCTTTGCCTGGGCACAGGGGAAGCAGTGAGTACACTGTGGATGGTGCAGAGGTTGGTCCTCATCTCTTCCCCGGTCTGCTTGGAGAGGCAGCCAGCGGGCCTTCCCCAGTTAGGCAGTACTGGAGTTTGTAATCACTTCACAAAATATGTAAAAGCGACCCCAGAAGAGGAACACATGCCTTCTTCCCCTCTAGAAAACCCCAAAGTAACCATAAGAACTACAGTTCCAGAGTCAAAAAAAAAAAAACCGAAAACCTCTATCAATCCACAAAACCCATTTGCTTATAAATTTCTGCTAAAGGGGTCAGTCCAGTTATGGGCAATGTACATAATTGGGTGAAATGGAAATGTCTGTGCATTATTTATTTATTCAGCAATATAACATTTATAAAGGACCTATTTTAGAGCCAGTCATTGATAAAATATAACAATTAGTAAAACTAAACATGGTCCCTTCTGTCACTGAGCTTATGGTTTACTAGAGAAAGAAACAGTCAAATAATTACACAAATAAAGGCAAACTCACACGCTAATAAGAACATCAATGAGAGGCACATGGTATACTATGAAGCTTGTAATAAGGAGATTTGAACTGGTTGGGGAATAGATGGAGAATTAAGGGAGGAGGGATGTGGTCAGACAAGTCTTCCTTGAGAGTTTCAGGTCGAATAAGAGCTGCCTTGACAAAGAAGGGAGAAAATAGCAGAGGCAAGGCCCAATGGCAGAGGGAACAGGGCAAGTACCGGAATCCATCTGCAAAGGTAGGCAAATGTCCTGTTGTTCAGATCTTCACGGGCCATTTGTGCATCAGAGTTGCGGCATTACCAAAAAAAAAAAAAAAAGGATGAAAGTGTTAATTCTAAAGCTGGGGGTCTGGGTTCAAATCCTGCCCTGCTCCTTCCAAGCTATGTGACATTGGAAACATTGCTTAACCTTTTTGAAACTCTGTATCTTTAACTTTATAACGAGGTTGATAATAATAATTAAACTTTCGTTTATTGCTAAAGGCATGAAGTTTTGGATTAATATACTATTTTCTATCACCTACCTCATGGGAATTTCATACAGATTAAATGAATTTGATAAATGTAAAGTCCTTAGGACAATGGCTGGCACATGGCGAGCCCTATGTGTTAGCCATTACTATTATTTTGCATTTATCTTATGACCAATGAAAATCCACTTGTTTTTTATTTCCCAGCAGAAGGCAGGATCAGTCCCCAACTCCCAAAGGATTTGGATGTCAAGACTAATGATGACATGCATGCATCAGATGAGTATAAAAAAATTATTGCACACATAATAAGACTTTCTGGGGAGAGCAGGGCAGGCACCCAAGCCACTCCAATTTTGAGTAAAAGGAGAGTGACTTTTTAAAAATTATGCTTATTGAGGGTAGGCTTGTTTGAACTTCACCAGCACCAGGGGAGGGAGTACTCAAGCTTCCTCCCTTCCTTCCTTCCTTCTTTCCTTCCTTCCTTCCTTCCTTCCTTCCTTCCTTCCTTCCTTCCTTCCTTCCTTCCTTCCTTCCTTTTATTTCCTTCCTTCCTTCCATTTCCTTCTTTCCTTCCTTTTATTTCCTTCCTTCCTTCCTTTCATTTCCTTCTTTCCTTCCTTCTCTCCCTCCGTCCCTCTCTTCTTCTCCTTCTCCTTCTTTTCTTTTCTTTTTTCTCTTCTCTTCTTCCTTCCTTCCCTCCCTCCCTCCCTCCCTCCTTCCTTCCTTTCTCTCTTCCTCCCTCCCTCCCTCCCTTTCCTTCCTTCCTTCCTTCCTTCCTTCCTTCTTTCTTTCTTTCTTTCTTTCTTTCTTTCTTTCTTTCTTTCTTTCTTTCTTTCTTTCTTTCTTTCTTTCTGCTTTCACAGAGTTTTGCTCTTGTTGCCAAGTCTAGAGTGCAATGGTGCAATCTCTGCTCCCTGCGACCTCTTCCTCCCAGGTTCAACTGATTCTCCTCCCTCAGCCTTGAAGTAGCTGGGATTACAGGCATGTGTCACCATGCCTGGCTAATTTTGTATTTTTAGTAGAGATGGGGCTTTACTATGTTGGTCAGGCTGGTCTTGAAATCCTGACCTCAAGTGATCCACCCACCTTGGCTTCCCAAAGTCCTGGGATTACAGGTATGAGCCACTGAGCCCAGCCAGAGTGCTCAGGTTTTCTTACCCACTTGCCCAGATGTGGGGCAAAAGAAGGTAAAAGGAGAGGTAGAATTTGAAAGCTGTCAGTGATCCAACATCAAAAAAAAAAAAAAAAAAAAAAAAAAAAAATGGAGTCAGACTCTATTTCACCACTAGAGTATTTTAAGAAAGGAGATGATTTGGTTGTGATGCTCAGCCTTGCTGCAAGGATTTTTCTCTTCTTAATAACATTATTTATCTCTCATACTTTTCTTCAAAAAACAAAAAACTTCTTTAGTTCCAGCACAACAGAGGGATTCTATTGATTTGGAAAAACATTTTGTCAGCTTGATTCTGGCTATGTATATACACCTTTAATTCTTGGCCATTTGAATTGGTTAATAAAAGTTAGGTATGCAATGTATATCTCATCAGCCATATAGCTTCTAACAGAATTTTACAATAATCCAAATATCGACTGAGGTTATGATCTGATGCTGTTTAATTTTTTGATCATTTTTACATTTATATTCGATATCACTTCAAAATGGCTCAAAATAATTGGTGCTGTTTAAAAGGCAATACTGTAATTTATGCATTTTTAGTTAAAATGTACAATGCTTCCTTTTGTCTCTCCATCTCTGCTCTTTTGTTCTATTAGCTTAACTTAGGCTAAACTCATTGAACTTCAGCAGAAGGAGAAGCACAAGATGGGTGTTCTACATTTCTCTTTATTTGAACTATTATGGGATCTTTCAGTGTCTTTTTTCTATGTCAGGTTGGGTTATGATAGTCTGGAAAACAAACTAAGCAAGTTGATGTTTTCTCCACTATACTTTCACTTAAACATTGAAATAACTCACTCCAAGCAATGAATCTATTCTTTCATGCAGCCCAAGTGCGTGACTACAATTCTGTGTAGCATCTGCCATGAGTGCATTAAGGCTCATTTTAACATTTAAATTTATGTGTGAAACCAAACTCCCTATCTCACCTTGCTCTAAATCTTTCATTCTTCAGATTTCTTTCATAAACATTAATGTTTCACCCACCAAATTCTCAGTAAAGTAGATGTGAAAATTAGTCATCCTCTGACTCTTCCTTTTATGTTGAAACTGTTGTCAAATCTCATAAATTCATTTAAAAATTTTTAAATTTATATTTTAAATCAAAATAATGTATGCACATGGTTCAAAACCAAATGATTATAGAAGAATTTGTGACAAAATAACAACCCCTTGCCCCATCCCAGGCATGCTATTTTCCTTCCTTCCTTCCTTCCTTCCTTCCTTCCTTCCTTCCTTCCTTCCTTCCTTCCTTCCTTCTTTCCTTCCTTCCTTTTTTTGACTGTCTCTTTCTCTCTCTTTCTTTGTTTTTTGGCCGTTTTGATAACATTTACAGCTCTAAGCAATGTCTTTGTGCTATTATTTCTCAATTTATCAACTTTAGGTGTTGTCTGTTGACCTCCTTGCATGAGGATTTATATTACTCGCACCATCCCTTCTCTAGCTTCCCCCAACTTAGTTATGATATTAGCTTTAATGCTTTCACTGGTTGACTCTAGAACCTCAATAACCCTGCTTAGACCTCCACTTTTTGTTTGATCAAACATGAGCAGTATTTCTTGACCCCCTATATTGAGAGATAAAGACATTAATGCTCACAGCTTTTTCATCACCTCTTCCCCCTTCTGCCTCCTGGTCTCTGATAGCAATGCCATTATTTTAATATTGTGAAAGTGAACAGTGTTGCCTTTCTCTTCTCTTGTAACAGAGATTTTCCATAATCTGTCAGTTAATTATAAAACAAAAACAAATTAACATCATTTACAGTATTGTGATTTTATAGATATTATATACTTGCAGAATAAAATTCTGCCTGTTCTTCTCTTGCACCATTTGCCATGTCTTTTTTCTGTCTCATTCCTACATTTCTGTCCTAATTTGCTGTACCTCTTGCCTACCCTAGTGCAGTCATCTGTGATTGGTCATCATCTCTAGTCTTTCCCTGTTCAAACTGATCCCACAGTGATGTAAGATGAATCTTCCTAAAGCCAAGCTTCATTTATAGAACGGTTACTTTCAAAATCCTTCAATGGTTTGGCTGAAACATCTTGTTAAAATTGGTAGCTTGACTTTCAATATCTTTTTTTTTTCTTTTTTTTTTTGAGACAGAGTCTCACTCTGTCACCCAGGCTGGAGTGCAGTGACTAGATCTCGGCTCACTGCAAGTTCCGCCTCCCGGGTTCACGCCCTTCTCCTGCCTCAGCCTCCGGAGTAGCTGGGACTACAGGCGCCCGCCAACACGCCCGGCTACTTTTTTTGTATTTTTAGTAGAGACCGGGTTTCACCGTGTTAGCCAGGATGGTCTCGATCTCCTGACCTCGTGATACACCCATCTTGGCCTCCCAAAGTACTGGGATTACAGGCGTGAGCCACCACCGGCCTCAATATCTTTTATAAACTGTGTCCCTCTGTGTAGGCTCTCATTTCTTCCTGTATCCATTTTATCCTCTCAAGTCTTCCCTGTAAAACTCTGTCCCATTCTATTCTTATACTTTTCCTTACAGTGCACCCTAACCCTGGATGTCTGCTTCCAGCTACACCTGGTAAAAGTCTTCTGAAAGGCTCAGATCAAATGTCTTCTTCATACCTAAGGCCATCTGACATGGCAATTTTGTTGTTGTGTAAGCACTGTCTTACACCATCTTTAGTTTCCTACCTGCTTTGGTGCCCTAATTGGATTGTGTCTTTGTAGACTTTTTGGTGTATTTCTCACAATATTCAGCACAATAAACACAAATCATACTCGCTTAACTTAAAAGTTGTTGTGAAACCCCGTCTCTACTAAAAAAAAAATACAAAAAACTAGCCGGGCGAGGTGGCGGGCGCCTGTAGTCCCAGCTACTCGGGAGGCTGAGGCAGGAGAATGGCCGCAAACCCGGGAGGCGGAGCTTGCAGGGAGCTGAGATCCGGCCACTGCACCCCAGCCTGGGCGACAGAGCGAGACTCCGTCTCAAAAAAAAAAAAAAAAAAGTTGTTGAATTGGGCCAGACGCAGTCCGGAGCAGTCGCTCATGCCTGTAATCCCAGCACTTTGGGAGGCTGAGGCGGGTGGATCACGAGGTCAGGAGATTGAGACCATCCTGGCCAACATGGTGAAACCCCGTCTCTACTAAAAATACAAAAATTAGCTGGATGAGCTACTTGGGAGGCTGAGGTATGAGAATCGCTTGAGCCCAGGAGGTGGAGCTTGCAGTGAGCTCAGTGAGCTGAGATTGTGCCACTGCACTCCAGCCTGACAACAGAGTGAGACTTCGTCTAAAAAAAAAACAAAAAACAAAAAAAAGTTGTTGAATTGAATATACTTTGAAAGTTTTCTGCAATTAATAAGAACATTGCATTGTCAAGGTTTTTTTATTCCTTTGTGTATTTGATAGATAGGAAAAAGAATAAGAAAACACGTTTTGTGGTTTGTAAATACCTTTGACTCCCACTGAAAAGAGATATCTACATATGTAAAAGATAATAAAGCTAATGGAAAATTTTATCCTTCAAATGTGATTGAGTATATCTGGGTTTTTTTTTGCTGTTGATTCTAGAAGCATGTAGCAATTCAGAATACATGTGCTACAATTTCTATGTCTTTGTATATAGATGGCTAGTAAATAGCTGCAAAAGCCAGCCAGCATTTAGGTATTTCCTTTTCCTTTCAATGTCTTGATGTTTCAGATGAAGCCTGTCTGGGATTTCATTTTGTTTGTGAACGTAAGCATGATGATTCTTTCTCCTCTCAGTAATATGCTCTACTGGTGACAGTTCATCTATGAATGGAGATCACTAATATGAACCAGTTGAATCTCCATGGTCCCTGTTCTTTATGTAGGAAAATGGGATCCTGAACCATTTCTGCCAAGAGCTCTTTCCTCTCTTTCTTTAGTATAAATGTAGGCAACTTTGCAAACACGTATGCATACTTGGAAACTTATTTTTAGACACTATTCTTCTAGAGAATTGTATTCTTTTCCAAATACATGTACATCTATCTTTTATTTCACTTACTAAGAACCTACAAACATAAACTAAGTGGGGGCATTTTTAATATCTATTGTACAAAACAAGCTGGTCAAGACAATAATGGTTTCATGGCTAAATGGTAAGAATTGAACCTAGATCTCCTGGCACCTAGTATTGCTTACCCCATGAGGTTTTGGATCTTCTCATTTTGTAGCTTCTTAGATTCACATTTAGCTACCATGTTTAATTTAATAATGAAAAAATAATAATCCCTACCATGCCAAAGAGGAAGTTATTCGGTTTAATATCTGTATGTATCATCTATTTGTCATTGGGAGATGTTTCAATTTTTTTTTTCCTATTCCACTTCTATATGCATAGTATTCTCCTCTATAACTCACATTCTTTTATGAAATATGTGAAAGCAAGATAGTGAGCTGTGGAGACAATTGTGGTGCCCATAGCAGCATATTCCCTTTTTATACATAATTAACTTTGATTTCCACAGATTTCTGGTTGGACCATTTACTACCAAATATCCTTGATCAAGTTACTTTGAATTCATTTTCCTCCTCTTTAAAACAGGGATAATAATATAACCTACATTATGTGTTATTGTGAAGATTAAATGAGTCAACATAAAGCACTTTAGAACAGTATTTGGTATAGACATGTGTTGCATATGAGTTTTCCGTTTGTATAAGGGTTCTACAGAGAAACAGAACCTAAATACATAGATATAGAGAGACAGATATAAAGAAAGATTTCTCAGGAGAAATGGACTCATGAAATTATGAAGGCTGAGAAGTCCCACAATCTGTTCTCTGTAAGCTGGAGGAAAGATTGTGGTATAGGACAACCTGTGGTATAGTTCCAGTCCAGACTGCAAGAACTAAGAATCAGGAGTGCTGATTTAGAGGGCAGGAGAAGATGGATATCCCAGCTCAAGCAAGGAGCAAATTCCCCCCTTTTCCTGCTTTTTTGTCCTATTGGTGCCCTCAACGGATTGGATGATGCCTACCCACATTTGTGAGAGTGATCTTCCTCTCACTTCTTACTGATCCAAATGCTAATGTCAGGTTCTAACAGGTTCAAGGGGAGTTAGTGGGCGAGTGGCGGGTAGCTGGAAAAACACTTGAGGAATCGTAGAAAGTTTCGACATTGCTTTACTCTCTCTCTCTGGGCAGGAGTGAGCCTGGGCATGAGCCATATGTACAGCGTTAACAGGGTAATTATACCTTTTACAGACAATAGTGGTTCCGAGTCAAGCAAGAGCTCATGTGGGTAATCACCTAATGTGCTTCACATGATGTGGTTACATAATGAATGGAGTTGTGTACCTGCACTCCAAATTCACTGAGTCATGCTGGACCAGATGTCTGCCTTGGTCTGTTATTGACCACAGCACATCCATTTTCTTTACACTCCACCCACTAAGCTGAGGGAGACACAGGCCTTGGAAACACAGGTTTGACACATAGGCCTCATACATAGGCTCTGGGCACATAGGCCCCAAACACGCAGATCTGACACATAGGCCTTGTACATAGACTCTGGGCACACAGTCTCTGGACAGACAGGTCTGATACATAGGAATATATTCCACTCCCTAGGCCAAGGGAGTTTTTCTAGTGGGGAGACCCACCCACAGGGTGGAACCCTAGACCCAGGGGCCACAGCAGTAATACAGGGGACAACAACTCTAGGTTATGGCAGGCAACCACCCTATGGTGACATTACCCCAATGTTGCTTTGTATATTAAGCCAGGTTTTTATTTCCTTACCTTTAGGGGTGTTGGGGCAGCCAACAACAGGTTATCATTCGTCCTCATATCTGACTGGAGGACGTCATCCTTCCTCCCATAGGTTTTGCCATGTGGCTTGGCCCTACATGAGCCGGTGACCAACTAGCCACTTCTGTAACTTCTAGGTGGTTAACCACAAGGTTAAGCCTCGATGAACTGCCCAGCTATTGGTGTAGATTACTGCAGGTGTCACCTCCTTGATGATCGACATTCACACTGCCCTGAGTTCAGCCCATTGGCTACTTTGTTCATACCTGGTATCAAACTATCTGGTATCAGTACTAGCTGGACCATGACAACAGTCCAGGCAGTAGCAGCACCCTGGCTAGACCCATCCTTATGCCATGCCTCATCAGAAATGGGGGGTGCCCTTACTTAAAAGGTGAAGGCTTGGGGTCTAAGGGTGCCTCAGGCCCCATGGCCTTATCTTGCATTAGGACTACAGGTCCAAAGACCTCTTGCAACTCTGCTGCTAAGGTGCTTGTGTTCATCACACTTCGCTGTTGTAAGTAAGCACCCACTTTGCTAAAGTGGGTATCTGTGCTGTCTCAGTCCGGGGATTTGTCACTCATGAATGCACCCACTCCACTATTGGGTAACTTGCCCGCGTGACGACTGTAACCCATCCTGTCACACTCTCATGAGCCTGAGCTGCTTTTCTATCAAGGAATGCTGGAGATCAGCTCCTTCTACAGTTGGGACCAAAAGCCTACTGGCATTCTCAGGCACTCCATGTGCTGCCACAGGCCCCAACTGAAACCATCTGTGGTTACATGCACATCCAGCTCAAATGGGCACCTCTTGTCAACCAGCTGTAGAGCTTGTGCCTGCTGAATAGCCTGCTTAAATGCCAGGAAGGGGGTCTTGGCCGCATTATTCCAATCTCAGGCAAGAGGAGTGTTGCTGCTTCTAAATCTGCAAGAGAATCAGAGGTTACAATATTATTAACAATACCATGACATATGGCATGGGGGCTATGCATACTGCCCTGTGGCAACACTGTGAAAGTCCATTGTTGCCCTACCCTGAGGGCAAACTGTTCCTGGCTCTCTAGAAAAAAAAAACAAAAAACAAAAAACGCAATAGCTAAGCCCACCACGTAGTGGTACTGTACCGACTCCATCATCAAGCAGTTCATCAAATCTGTGATAGAACAGCTGCCAAGCCGTGTAAAATGTCCACCCCCAGAATGTATTCTGGTATGGGAGAGACATAAACAGTATATAAGTGGGGAGCCAAACAGCCAATGTCAAGATGCAGAGATACAGATTTCACTTTCACTGACCGGCCTCCATAACTGTCAATGTGAGCAGGTTTGCCCAGAAACTTATCTGGGTTCCCATAAACAAGGCTGCAATCTGTGCCAGTATTCACCAGTGCCAGCACCCACTATACATTGGTGGGGGACCAGTGGATCACTAATTCCACATGTGAACTCCAGTTGTCCGTTGTTTCCCCAAGCTGGGCACCTCATCCAGTTCCTTAATCGAACAAAAAAGGCTTTATACATCCACCTGGCTGCAGCATGTAGTCTTTGAACTGGGGTGCTTGGGTGGGTCTGGGTCACACAGCAATGTCCTTCTCCCCCTTGGGCACTTTCTGGAATTGCTGCTCTGGAGACAACTGTCTCCACAAAGTTAAGAGTACTTCATTGGGCTGATTATCAATTTTCTCTCTGTCAACCCTGGCCAAAATAAAATCTATCCACATCTGTGAGTGTGTAACTTGTTGGGGCTAATTTTACTCTTGTTTTGGAGGGTCCCCATGGATGGGGCATCTTCCCTTTCTTTATGGAGCAGATCCTTAGGTCCTGGCAACAGCCTGCAGCCCTACATTCCTAGCAGCCTCTAATTCCTTTTCCAAGCTCTGTAGCCAGGCCTCCAGGTGCTCCGCCTGTGCCTGGAGGTTCCCATTCAAGGCAGCTTCTAACTCTTGCTCTGAGCTGTGAAGCTGGGCCTCCAGGTGCCCCACCTGTGGCTGGAGGGCCCCCACCTGCACTGCACCCCCCAGGGACTGGGTGTGCACTTCTTGCAGCACAGTCAGAAATGCCCATCCGATCCTGCTGGCAAAAGTTCACTCCTTCTGGGTACTCTGTGCTTCCAGCTGCTTCAGCACCTTCTCCATGGTCATGGGGGATCCTGTTCATGATGCCAATTGTCAGGTTCTACCTGAGGTCCAAGGGAGTCAGTGGGTGAGTGGTGGGGAGTTGGAAGAACACTTAAGGAACCTTAGACAGTTTTGGCATGGCTTTACTCTCTCTGGGAATGAGCAATCCTGGCCACAAGTGAGCTTGGGCACAAGCCATAGGTACAGCATTAGCAAGGTAATTATACCTTTTTTTTTTTTTTTTTTTTTTTTTTGAGACTGAGTCTGGCTCTGTCGCCCAGGCTGGAGTGCGGTGGCCGGATCTCGGCTCACTGCAAGCTCCGCCTCCCGGGTTCACGCCATTCTCCTGCCTCAGCCTCCCGAGTAGCTGGGACCACAGGCGCCCGCCACTTCGCCCGGCTAGTTTTTTGTATTTTTTAGTAGAGACGGGGTTTCACCGTGTCAGCCAGGATGGTCTCGATCTCCTGACCTCGTGATCCGCCCGTCTCGGCCTCCCAAAGTGCTGGGATTACAGGCTTGAGCCACCGCGCCCGGCCGGTAATTATACCTTTTACAGACAATAGTGGCTCTGAGCCAAGAGCGAGCTCATGTGGGCGTGGCTACATAACAGCAGAGTTGTGTGCCTGCGCTCCAAACCCACTGAGTCATGCTGGACTAGATGTCTGCCTTGACCTATTCTTGACTGCAGCATATCCATTTTCCTTACACTAATTTCTCCCATACCCTCACAGACACATCCAGAGATAGTGCTTTACCAGCTCTCTGGACATCCAGTCTAGTGGACACATAATATTCATCAACGTATTATGATTATGATTATTTTAAGTTCAGGAGAGAGTAAGAGTGGACAAGTGTCATGATAAAGATAGCATCATAGCAAAAATAGCTGTGTTTTCCTGTTAATTCATTTTTCTGATCCAGACGACTGTCATTTTAGTTTTCTTGCTTGCATTGGTTGTAACCTCCTTAATGTCATGTGATCAGTATGATCTGTTGTCAATGAGCGAACACATGTATCTCTAAGGTCATAAGCCTCAGGCTACTAGATCCCCATCTCTGCACTCTTTCTGTCCCTGGTCACTCATATGCCTTCTGATCATCCCCACTTTTAGGTTCTGCTCCTTAGGCCTCCCCACTTCCCTATTCTCTGACCATAAGCTGAGTTTTCTGAAATTGATCAGGCACTGGGCATGTGCCCCTGTAGTCACAGCAGTGGATGGGCAATGAGGCAGGGAATGTGGAGAGCAAGGAGATATTATTCCTCATATGGGTTTTTACACATTAATGATCTCTCTTCCTGGGAAAGAAGTGCTAACCTGTTAAAATTTCCATTTTAAGATTCATAATGAAGAAAAATTATCTAACCCAGAGAGTGTTTAGAATAACACCATACTGAAGCTACGGTTAGAACTTAGAAGAACTCAAAAAACTTCTAAGCTGTCTAAGACTTAGTTAACCTTTTTTTTTACTTTAATGGAGAAAAAACAGGGGGAAAAAAAGCCTACCATAATACAAAAAAAAAATAGAAGACATTCAGTTTCATTTTTGCCCCTTGAGGTCACTTGCACTTTTAAGTTATGAAAAGAAGAATTTTTCTTTTGAAACTAATTCCTTCTCAGTCTGCATCTAAGAATTAGGTCATAAAATTTATCTTTCTAAAATACCATTCCATGGAGCTGAGGGTGAAGTGTCCTCTTAGTCATTTACACACGTAACTGGGGAGTTAAACAGCCTGTCTACAGTGATAACAGGTGACTGGCTCTATCTGCCTCCTGTCAATTCTAGGACAAACTTCAAGAGAAGGCTGAGCTGGTCATGTTTGCATGTTTGTGCTTAGGAATAGAGGAGCTTGGTTCCCTTTAACAGAGAATTAAAGAAAGGAGTTAAAATCACCCCTTTCTCACTTGGTTTTCAAGCTTCTCTCTCTGGAAAGAGTAACCCAGACTCTGTGTCCCTCATTCAGGCTCATCAGAGTGGCATTTATGCTCACCCTCAAAGACAACTGAGATTGTGCAGACCCAGCAGTTGCCATCACATCACTGTAACCCTAAAGGGGAACTTCCATATCTTTGACTGGTGCAGAGCAGATTCCTTGAAGATTCACCTGATGGTGAGAGTCATGTTAGGATTTTTTCTCAAGGCTTTTCAGTTTTTCAAGCAGTTGTGGGAGATATAGAGTCCTAAGATGGCCTCTGAGAGTCCCTGCCCCAGGTATGTACACACCTCCTACCACTTATCCAATCCAACACTACTCCAGATACTTCTGTGAAGAGATTTTGCAGATGTAATTAAGGCCTAAAATTACTTGCCCTTAAGAAAGGGAGATTATCCTGGTTGAATCCAATCTAATCAGGTGAGTTCCTAAAAGGGAAAGGGCTTTTCCTGAAGAAAGAGATTTGAAGTGTGAGAGGGATTTGATGCAAGGGAGATTCTTTGTTGCTAGCTTTGAAGATGAGGGAGTCACATGGTAAGAAATGGGGGTAGCGTCTAGAAGATGAGTCTAGCCCTTGGAGGAAAGCCAGCAAGGGAACAGGGACCTTAGTCTTACAACCGCAAGGAATTGAACTCTACCACCACTACATGACCATAGAAGAGGACTGTAAGCTCCAGACGAGAATGGATACCACCTGAGTATTAGCCTTGTGAGACTCTGAGCAGAAAATCTAGTCACACCATGTTCACACTTCAACAGATGGAAATCATGAATCAATAAATGGGTGTTAGAAGCTGCTAAATTTGTGGTCCTTTGTTATGCAGTAATAAAAATCTAATACTGTGGTGGCAGAATAGCATGGACTGTCATAAAGTCACCTTTCAGTACAAGCTGAAAAGTATGCATGCTTGTTTGTTCTCTTAGAAAGAATGATCAAATTCCCTCTCTCTCCTACTGAAATACCCCACTAGATAAGTGGCTAGCCCAGAACTAATAGTTAGTAAAGGAAAAATATTTATCTTCTCTTATTCTCTCCGGCCTTATATGACATACATAGAAGAGCAGCACACACTGTAAACTCAAAAGTTCTATAAAGTGTACGTGGCAATATTTTTAGGTATTTCAGAGAACTTTCTATACATTTGTATAAGTTCTCACAGCCACATCTGAAAACTCCTCTATGTGCTCATAGTTAAGTCCCCACATAAGAAAGCTGTCTAGGAAAGAGAAGGGTTGCCCCGTGCTTGTGTTTCCCTTATTTTCTGGCGAAGCAGCTTAGTTTTTGCTTTTTTGACAAGTTCCCAGATGTTTTTCACAGTCCACTGTTTAAATCTTCCTGTTTTTCTGTAAATAATCCTTGTCAATAGAGTGTGTTTTTTATAGGTAACTGAATCACTGCTGCTAAAGTTGTGGTATTAATGAAGAAGTCAGAGCTGTCCCTGTAGGGCTGTAAGAAAGAGCTTAGAGTGTCTGGTGAGAGCCCGGCCACTTTGCTGCAGCAATCATTGAACACAGTTTATTGGATCGAGGCCCATTATCCAGGTCGAGTCCTGACACTTCTCAGGCTCCCCTGTTTTCTCTATGTGAATACAGGGAAGTCTTGATGCCAGATTTGGAGTGTGGCTGTCCCTTATACTGATACCGGTAATGTATACTTGACTCTTGTTCAAGGGAGGGCAGGAGGAGAGTCTCCATATTACCAAAGACATATATGGTGCTTATGTAATTAACTTCTTTTGAACTGAAGACCTTAAAGATGATTAAAATCTTGTATATGATGTTAAACTACTTTGTCTGATTTTGCTACACGAATAACTATTTATTATTATGGGCAGGTACTGATCATTTAAAACCTTTAATTCTGTTTGCACTTATTGAGCAGTATGTTTATGTGACCACATAGCATATTGCATTCTGAGGAGCATTATTTTAAGAAAAGAGAGTCTGGTAGGTTTATCTAAGATTACATCAAAATGGAGAAAGCCAAAGTAAGACCCCTCCTCTCGCTGCTGAGCCAAATAAGCACTGGGGCTGAGCAATTAGTGCAACACAAAGGCAACCATTACCGTATCAGAGCAAACCCCCATTGTCTTCTTGCACCCTGCAGGCTTGACAAGTTTTCTCCTGGGCTGCAGCAACTGTGATTTGGAAAGTAAACAATTTCTATGTCACATGACTGGATTCTTCCTTTAGGCATCCAGATGCCTGCCATGATCTCTGGACTCCAACCTCAGCCACCAGGCTGGTAAAACTCACTGAGACTGGTCCATGTATTGAGGACTGAAATGAAAGGGGGTGGGAATAGGCATCTTGGTATTTTATAAAAGCATTGTGTTTCTAGGCCTGAAGGACATGAGTGGGAGAGAAGGTGATGGAGGCTGTTGGAGATGGCATTGCGAGGAAAGTGCCAGCAACGCGCTTTAGATTTGAACAAACCAGGAAAAGTTGATCTGGGAAATAGAACAAGGAGACAAAGACTGTCTCCCTGTATTCTGGAGTCTCCGTCTCCTAGATAAGATAGTACTACTTTCCATGGCAAAAACCAAAATTACTTTTGCACTACGCTGTAAGATGTGACCCTTCAACTTGGAGAAGTCCCAGAAAGCCATCCCATAGCAGTACTGGTGCCCTGTAAGTGGGCGCAGATACTTTTCTGTGCTTAGAGGCATTTCTTTCTAGGTCTACCCACTTGGGAACCAGATATTCATATTTTTTACTTTTCTTCACATATCATCTACACAAAGGCATACAGAAACAAAACCCTCAAGAACAAAACAATATAGTGAAGTAGAATTGATCTTCATGATATTATCAAGGAGAATTCCTTTAAGTAAATGAACAATGTAGGCAGAAGGACACACCCAAATATTCAAAATAAAGTTCTGATTCTCCTCTCCTTTTTTGGATATACTGCAACCACAAATTTACCACAATTATTTCAGGTGCAGCAAACATGTCCACTTATATTCCTCTTATGGCTCCAGTTGTCCAGCTTTATATTTGGCTAATGAAGATTAGAAGCAAAAAAGCCTTCAGAGCATGCTTTCTGGAGAAATCATTTCTCTCTTGAGTGATGACCTCAGGACTATATGGGATCTATGGAGTTATCTGATTGATGGCATGCCACTCATCCACAATGATCTCTATAAGGCTGGACAATCATTCTCTAGATTGGTGCTGGTCATTGAATAGGGTGCTGGGGAGTATTTTAGGCCATTGCATGGTGCAAGAGGATATGGTTCTATTTATGATATCTTATGCAAATTTGCCCATGCATAGAAGTAAGTGGCTTCAGGGTTTTTTTTGTTTATATTTAGGTTGTCCCTGGGAGGAGTGTGTTGTATTATGGCAAGTGTATACTTCATTTGACATCATATTTTAAATAACCATTGGAAGAATTTAGAAACTGATTGTATTTGAAATTACTTCCTAAAATAGCCATTTATTAATTAACTTGTATTTAATTTTTCAGCTGCTCTATGTTTCATATTTCTCCATGCCTTTTCTCTTCCCTGATAAACTTATTAAAAAACTATAATTTATTTAAAAGAAAAGGTGCTTCAAAATTGCTTATTCTTATTAGTTAAATCAAAAATATGCGTTAACTTATTGCATACAGTAAGATTTATTCTAGTTAATTCCACATCAGGAGACAGATTAGGTTATGACACAGCTTTAGCAGGTGTCTCATTTGGGCTGTATCTTAGCTGAGCCAGATGTATAAGGTGCTGACCCAGGCTGTATGGCAGAATAGTTAATTCCACATACTTTGGAGTCAGAAAGATCTCTGTTGAATGCTGATTGCACTATTTATTGACTTGGTGACCTCTGTGATTTTCTTTAAGCCTCAACTTGCTCATCTATAACATGGGCATTCTATTTCATAAGGCCAGTGTGGTGAGGATTAACTGACATGATGTATGTGAAGTCCTTCACAGGGTGCTGAGCATATCATAAGTCCTCAAAGATGGCCACTCTTCATAGTCATACCATCACCATTATCTAGCTTTTGTTGGAGGTATACAGTAATTCTCTTAAAGGCTATGGCTAGAACAACCTTTTGTCCCATGCTCTACATCTGTCCCTGCTGGAGTCTGCATGATGGTGACACCTATGGTGTAATTTGTCCATTTCATTACCAGCTCTTCAAAGGTTATTTAAACCCTCTTAACCAAGGAGAGGAGAAAACTTGTGAGCTGGGTTGAGCTCCCTCACAGCAATTTCAGTGCTTCTAAGCAATACTGCAAGTGAGGGCAAAGAGGGGTGAAGATTGCAGGACAATCCAGGGACCCATTTCTAGTGCCTCACCTACTTCCCAGTTTCTGGATGTTGTACTGTTGCTTTCTATTCTTGATTTCCAGAGGGCCTTGGAATAGCCCTACATCAGATAGTAAGTAATGTTTGCTGTCCCACAGTCATGACCAGGCTTCACTTCAACTGCAGCCACCAAACTCCTACTGGCAATCTCCGACCAGCTTACAACCTCTCTGGGATCAGAAAACCATGCAGGCCTTGTCAAACCATGTCCTTTAGAAAAAAGCTCTGGTTGAAAAGTTGTGGCAGATGCTGTGTATACTATTACTCTCTGGAAAATTCAAAATGTGCATTAGCATACTAAAGGCTCTACACCTGAACTAAAGGAACTTGATTAAACAAGCACGTCATCAAGCATATTTAACCAAAGAATCATCAACTGCTTCCTAGACTCCTAAAAACAATATCTCACTCTTTGGGAGACTCTGGAATAGTTTGCTCTGCCATTGTGAGAAGCATAATTTTCTGTTGACCATTTTACTTCCATGCCTGCAGAAGAGGCCATGGTTAGCCAAAGAAGGGATGTTTTAAATGAAATAAACTATTCGAATTTATCTACTGAACTGTATGGTTCTATTTGTGAGAAGAACCCAAATATATGTTACTGATATTACACCACTTCTGAATTGGGCTCATTTCATAGCTGTATCCTCTATTTTTGCCAAGATTTAGTTACTGCTGGGACCAGGAAAAGAACAGACATAGCACACGCTGTAGCCACGAGCAGTTTCCATACATGCTGATGAATGTTTACATTTGTTGCATGCAGTCATGAACACTGTAATTAAACATAAACAGAAGTAATTCTGATCACAGTTCTGAGTACAATTTGCATTCAAAAATTAGAAAGTAAAATGTAATGAAATATCCTAACCAAACCAAACCAAAACAAACAAACAAACAATCCCCCCAACTCCCATCTTCTCAAATATATACGTCGGGCCTTCCTCTTTGAAAAAAATCTGGTCAAATGAAAATCACTATCTCTCTATAGCAATGATTGGCATGTTGCACTAAGTTAGCTGACTGTCATGAGAGGATATTATGGAAGAAACACAGAAAATTAGGTTGCTTCATGGATATTTAGTTTCACACTTCTGAGGCTTTACAAAGAAGATGATTACCCATAATGTTGTAATTTTAGCTTTGTAAATGTTATAATTAAACAACCGTAATCTTTTTTCTTTTCTTATCTTTCTCTTTTTACACACAAGTTCTATGTATCATCTTTGCATTGGATCTGTCCTTTTAATTAGAAAACCTTTTGAAAATTTTCAAGAGTGTTTTTAGTTATAATTGATATTTCTGAAAATCAGAAGTAGGCCCCTCAGTAAAAGGAAATTTTTGTCTTTGTGTGTAAAAACACTGTTTTTTTTATGACGATGGTGTTAATCAGTTTTCAGGGTTCAGGATCAGCTTTATCAAATTATTCTTTAAAGTTCATGCAAGTGCAAAAGAAAATATGATTAATACACTGGCATCCAGAGAGCAAGTTTGTAGCTTTTATTTCCATGGCATTTCAAAGTTAGAAAGTTTGAATCAGTTCTGAGTTGAACTCAGGTAGAATTCTTAGATGTTATTGAATTGGTCCTCCCTAAGCCACTTTATATCACCTCATCTCAGCTTCTCAGCCTGCAAAATAGAGGATCATGATGTCTTTCTCAGCATACTTTATGAGAATGTGTAAGCGATTAGTCAAGCAGTATTTACGTGCAGTTTGAATTTATAGAAGAAAATACCAGGTTATTGGATTAAGTAATAGATTTTTCTTCCTTCCTAGGATGTGAACAATAGGAAATATTAGAACAATGAGAAATATATTTGATATTAGATAGTAACAACCAGTGATCGTGATAACAACACTGGACCTGAGTTTATGGATAGCATTAGGAATGGAGCATTTTTAAAGCACTGGTTGATGTGTATCCAAAATGTTTATAGTGGCTGTCAGTTCCCTTGTGGCTTTGTCCTCAGGGAGTACTAGGATCATCTCAGTCCTGACCAGTGGTCAAAGCATTGTGTCTGAGAGGCTTCCCGTCAACATTTCTGTGGTTCTTATGACATCAATGCTATATGGACACTAATACCACCACTATAAATTGCTTCATTCGTGAATAAAATACTTAGGTTACTTACTACCTTCCATATAATAAAAATAGTCACAACTACAATAAACGCTTAATATTTATAGTATGTATAGATGTGAATATTATAGGAAGAATGTTCTATGTAGTTACAAAGGAATAATAACAGTAATAAAAACCCCTCAGATCTTTGGGTTGAAAGATCATTGTTATAGCAACACTACAAAAAAAAAATAGACTTTGAAAAATCGTCTTTGGAATACAAATAAAGAAGAAAATGATTCTCTGAAAAAACCCTGTTTGAAATAATATGTTCATTTCATTTCTATAGTTCTATTAAAAAAATGTGCAACTTTCTGAAGCAGAATGACAGCAAGTAATACAGTAGAATGACTTGGCTGTGTTACATATTTGGGTGTGAAAGTGAATTTCTTTGAAGTCAGAAATATACTCTGGATATTTAGTTAAAGTTTAGATTTCCTAAAAGTTCTGCTACAACCAGATTTTTAAAGCCAACCAAAACAAAATCTGTAATTTATTTTCCTATTACCTTTTTATGAGGTCTTATAGCCACCGTAACTTCTTTTGTGCTTTGAGATTTACAGGTTAGGTCCTGTTAAAGGGCACTTGTGTGACCCTTCAGGCCTGCGCTGTATATCTTGTGTTTTCATTTCCAGCCCACCAAAATTAATAAAAGCATCTTTATGTGATGGTGTCCTTATAATGTCCAAATGACCGGAGTACAAAATGTTAAATAATTTTACTGCCACTGTTCCTGAATTTCCACACTACAATCAAGTCCATTGACATAGAAGATAGAGTCGGCAAAGCTCACAGTCCCTTGTGCCAGATTTCAAATGGGAACTAAAATATTGATAGAATTCCATTTGGGATATTATCAAGAGTGTGGTGTCTTTACTTTGAATTTTATTCGTGTTTGCGATATTATTCAAAAATCGAATGCACCACACTGTTGCTGCCACTCAGAGCGCCCTTGTTGTTTGACTAAGGAGACTTCAGCTTCAGGGCACTGTGCTATTCAGCAAAACATGGTGCCAGGAAGGGCAGCTTTGCCTGCCTGGGAGAAATATCCTCTTTTATAAATAGCCCTATGTTTCCAGTGCCTTTTAGGCTACTTAAAGCACTTTTAGCTAAAAATACACAGCCATTCACAACAGAATTTTTTTTCTATCCTCATCTTTTATTTTTTACCTTCTAATTTACTACATAATAGAAAGAGCATTTCATGCCCTAGCATTCTTTTCTTTTAATATCCTATATTGTACAGCGTTTTTACCCCTTAAAGACTCCTTTGAAGAACAGTAACAATATTTGGACTTCATCATAAAATATTGCCTTTTTATTCCAAGACAATAATGACTCTAAGACTAAAAATATATATATAAAAAAGAGAGAGAGAAAGAAACCCCAAACAAGTCACACCATCCAGTTTCGGCCAAGCTGCCAAATCCTATTACAGATTCAATCCTATTAAAACGTTCCCAGGTTTAAGCCTGCTTTGGAGTTTTTCATAGGAGTGCATGACCCCTACCCAAACCCCTACATGTGTGGTCAGGGACCTCAGGATAATCGTAAACTGCCTGGACTCCCATTAATCTCGCACAGTCAGATATTAGTGCTTGTAAATCAGCACCTAAACAAGAACAATAGTTAAAGCCATCAATAGTCTTTTAATGAGGCAGATCAAAAACAAATGAAAGCAGCAGGACACTCGGATTTGCCAAGGAGGGGAAGGGGAAGGCCATAAGCTTTGTCTGATTTCTTATAGAAAAAAGTAGATGGATTTAGTCCAGGTCCTGTCTTCTAAACTACTGCATTCACTGTTTAAAAAAAAAAAAAAATGAAACAAGATTATTTCCAGGAATTTTCTTTATTTTCTTTGTTTGGGGCATAGCAGCTGTCACTTTCTTTTCTTTCTCTTCCTTTCTCTTTATAGTTCCACACACACATATATCGACATATGTACATTAATGTACAGATATTTAAAAGAGGAGGCCATTGCAAATAATAACTGCATGTAGACACATTAGGCAATGATCAGTTACACTTTGTCAAGAATTTTAATTACTTATCTGCATCCTTGCAGGCATTTTATGTGCTTTTGAAATTCCCACAGATGTTTTTTGTCCATTAGAAAAAGGGGGAAATATCTTGTTTTGTAATTCCTTGTTTTAAAGAAGGAGAAAAATAAAGCAAGATAGGATTTATTATCTAGCACGCATGTGCAGCAGCATTATAATGGTTGCCAAGCAACCTAAAGGAACCATATCATAGTAAAGAGAGGGGCAAATGAATGAACAGATGCATGGGATTAGATATGGGAGGGAAAGGGAAGAGGTTGCCTTGAAATGAGTTCACCTTGGCATATTAGTTTTTGATTGTGATTTGCTCTTATTCAGGTATATTTATCTTAAATAGTTCCTTTTGATTTTGCATGAGATTTTTATTTTTGCTACCGTTTTAGTTTACTATTTGACTAAAAGGCTCAAAAAGAAGAGGTGGGAAATGTTTGTAAAATTTGTGTTCTTTCATTGTTGCCAATAACATTCTTTCAAGACAATATTTTAAGAAGGGGCAAGGTACAGAAACAGGTGTTCTTGCACATTTGCTCCAACATCACCCAATACAAACACACACATTCAAAAGTTGTATTTCTTTGGTAGTGTTAAAAAAAAACATATATTTACTTCAAATTGGCAGCTTACTAAGCCACTTCCATTGTTGTGTTAAAACCTCACTATATATGTAGTTTTATGTATATGTATATATGTATAATTTATGTGCACGTTCACAGATACACATACATATTACGGAGAGCCTATGGATAAAAATAAAACACTCTCTCTTCTTGTTGCCAGATGACAGATGTTTAGGATGTGCACTACACCTCTCCTCCCAGGGGTGAAGACAGATTCATAGTGTATACCCCAAACAATTTAAATAGTTGACTTAACAACACCTATTCTTAGGTAATAGCATACAACTCAGTTTGTTCATTTAAAGTACGAAAATTTGTAATTCCATGCATTTAATAGCAAACAATACTAGATAATCCAACCAAGCAGTAGAAGTAAGCTCAATGTTAAATTCTAGAAGGCAGCCTGGCCTCCGCATATCCTGAAGCCCATTTTCAGCCTCCAAATGGGAAAGAGTATAAACTATTTTCAACCTTTTGAATTATTTAATAAACAAAACTGATCATAAATTAGTAAATGTCTCAAGTGAGACTGCTGAATAGAGAACATTCAACTGGGAAATGCCTACCATGATAGTTTCTGAAAACGCAAGATATGAACTGCCAGTTTCTCAGAACTAGCCACCAAAAGAGGATAACAGGTTTAATCAATGCAGCAGATGTATGACGGCAGAATTCACATCACCTGAGGGCTTCTGTTACTTCCTACCTCACAGCAGCTGCATTCATGAGGAGGGCTGGTCTTGTAGCAAGATGTTGACTGGGCCAGTTCAAGCACTTGGGGACTTTTCCTTTTGGACTATGTAATAAAATTGTAGCTTTGTAGTTTTCTCAAGAAATGGCATGTGGAGTTGCATTTTAATTGTAAATTGACATTAAGCTATTGGGGAATTATACTGTGTCTACTAATATATATTCCACCTCTCTTGCCCTAATGAGATCACCTTACACTCACTGGCACTGATGCAAACATTTAGAGCTGAGTGCTCAAAAGAGGCTGGAGTACAAATGGTACATAATTCATTACCCTGGGAAACACGGATTTCAATGCAATATAATGCAAGGTGCTCTCAAGTATTCCTGAGGCAGGAAGAGTGTACCACGGTCATGGTGAAGTGACTGTTTACACCAAACTGATTCCACTTGTTTTTTACTAGAGCTAACAAACCCTCTACTGTATTATTGCACCCACTTCTACTTACTGGACTCCACAGATAAGTCCTTGTAGCTAGAGGAACAAACCCTTTGTTGCACAATCTATGAAGCAGCAGAAACTTGTGTGAATAAAAAAGAAAAATTCTGGAAATTCTAAAGAACATTTCTCTGAGCTTTTTAAATAAGGTCTCAGCAACCTGGAGAATTTGCATTTAGAATAACAAACTCTATTTTTCACCCCTCACTTTTCCACCCCCATTCACTCTTGTCAATAACCAAAAGATGGCAGCATTTTACCCATCATTCAAGAGTGACACCTTTGGTGGAGCTAGGTTTGCAATTTCACGTTCATGTGCATTGTGTGCACTGTTATTTCCTCTTGGTACTAAATATGGACTGATAACACAGTGGCATTTATTAACAACAGCAACAACAACAGAAATGCAATTTTAAAAAAGCTCAGAAGATTAATTATACAAATTATGGTGTAAATCCTCAGAGTTCCTCTTTGATGAGGAAATACACACCAGTCTGACTGCAGTGACTCCACAGAGGAATCTAGCTTTGCTAGTGGTATCAGAACCCAAACACCTTGTCCCTCCAGCCATTAGGCTTTCTTCCTGGCTGTGGGCCAGGGAAAGGAGTAGGGACTATTGGGCTTGCAGGCTGAACTTAATGTGGGGGAAATGAAAAAGGGCACTAATGAACATATCTGACAGGGTTTCCACCAGGCCAGGCCTGCTCCTCATCTCTTCTCAAAGCATGCCGTAATAACAAGGGCAAGGTTGCTTAAGTATCTGAAAGAGGGCGTGCCAAGCACATTTACTCCTGGGATTTGAAAATGGAATAGATCCTTATCCATGAGGGTTTAGGGACACTTCTTCCCAAAATGCCTTTCAAAGCCCACTCTAGACATTTGTCTAAATCATTTGATTCCCACAAGACCAACAGCCTCATTTAAAAAATCTCATTGTGAGAAACAGGAGGGTACAGCTTTGCCACAGTTGTGTGCAAAGGGAATTTGGTCCTGTTTTTCTGAATGTTCATTATAAATAGGGTCGACATTTGAAAGCAATAAGCCTCATCAACTTCCCGCTTGCTCTGTGTAGTCTGCTCATCCAGGCTGTTATTTTCTTCTCTTGCATTGTTGATTAGCATTATCAAGATACAGTGATAGGCCTCATTCCCTCCTAAGTACCAAGATTCGCATATTTCTTGAAACAAGGGGAAAATCCCTTTATTATAAAATAGGGGTGCATGCTCAAATTTGATTAAAATGACCAAGGAAAATGTAGGCAAAAATCTTCTTTAGAAGCCTCTAGTGTTCGTTTAAAATAAATCATTTATTTTGGGGTTATTTAGAAATATTTAAAAATATAATTTCAACATCTATTTTAGAATTCAGGGGGCATATGTGCAGGTTTGTTGTATAGATATATTGCATGATGCTGAGGCTTTGGGTATGATTGATCTTCTCATCGGGGTTACTTTTGCCTTTGGACAAAATATATGTAAATCTGAGAGAAGAATTTTCTTCATCCTACTTTGGGTGCAGTAACAGAGCTTATTTCCCACTCTCAACTTTTTCTAGGACTCTAGGACAATATATTGGTGTGTGACAGCAGAAATGTGAATTCCTTTATAGTATGTAATGGGCACCACTAGCCAGAATGATAAATGTTGATCTCTCATAGAATCGAAACTGTAGAGTGACTTTATAGACATAATCAACATGTGTACGCTGCTTATATAGTTAAACATGTACAATGAAACATAAGATTGAGGTGGACTTATATTTAAGAAACTCCATGAAGGGATTCAATAGGAAATTGTAATTCAGTTTCACAAGTGTCTAGCCTTTAGAAATAATGCATTTATTTATAAATAAACTTGAATTCAAAACATCTAGAATTATACAGAGAGCAAAGTGGGCCGGTAAAAGTTGGCAAATGCAAGCAACTGTCTAAATATGAGTTTGAATCCCAGTTCTTTGTCTTCAAACTGTGAGGCCCCAGGGAAGTGCTTGACATTTCTGTTGTTCAAGTCCTTCATCTGTAAAATGGTGATACAAACAGCTACCACATGGAACTGTGTTGGGATTAAATGAGATGTCCATAAAGCACCCATCCACCAGGCTTAGCATGGAGGAGGTGGTACGATTCTTCGTATTATTAAGACATGTATTAATGTTCATAATAATATCTGGCTATTCGAAGGCACAACCCTACCAAAAATAGCTAAGTTGTGGGCCTAAAAAAGATAATAGTGCATTTATATTCTTTCCCACTCTCCTAAAAAGTAGGAATCATTTCTTTTTCAACATGGCACCTTTACTTCTAAATCAACATTTTTTTGTGCCTCCCTTTTCCCGGACATGCTGGCTCTCGCTTGTCTTTCATTTCTGTCAGTGATATCATCATCATGTTTTTAATGATTAAAACATACATTTGTACTTTTATTTATTTATCCAAAAGTTATATGGCTTGCTGTTGTCACAGGGCACTAATCTGGGTGTTGTGGGGGAGGGGAAAACCAACATATGTTAAATTTTCTGCCTTTAAGACTATTTTATTTAAAAAGATGACATAAATTTAGGTAACTGTGACTCAAAGGACTCTCAGGTAGTGTTAATGTTGTTTGCAGGGGTGCTCTTCCATGACTTCCTCCCTCCCCCACACATACACTAGGATTAACGTCTCCCTACCAAGTGTTCGCATGTACCCCCAGCTATGTTTCTATTGCATTACATTATCACCAACATTGATTTTATGCTCTGTCACTCCACACATCCAATTCATCAGAAAGTCTTATAGACTACCTCCAAGTTTTATATTGAATTTGCCCACTTCTCACCACTTTTCTAAGCCCCCATCAGCTATTTGCCTAGGTTATTGCAAGAACCTTGTATTTGGTATCTGTGATTCCATTCTTGCTTTCTTACAGTCCCTCTTCCCCCAGACATCCCTTACAGTTACAACTACAATGCTTTCAGTTCTTCAAATGTGCCAAGCAAGTTCTGACTTTATGGTCTTTATAATAGCACTTTCCTTGGCCTAGAATACTCTTCCCCCAAGCTTTATGTGTCTGCCTTCTTGTCCTTTATGTATTAGATTGAACATCATTCCTATCCAAATCAGGATGCAGTTACTCCCTATCACATCTCCCTATTGTAGTTATTAGCACAAAACTTATCACTATCTGTTATCTTCTTGCTGATTCACTTAGAGCAGCATCCTCGACCTTTTTGGAAACAGGGCCCAGTTTTGTGGAAGACAGTTTTTCCACAGACCAGGGAGCAGGGGATGGTTTTGGGATGGTTCAAGCAGGTTATATTTGTTGTGCACTTTATTTCTATCATTATTACATTATAATACATAATAAAATAATTATACAACTCACCATAGTGTGGAATCAGTAGAAGCCCCGAGCTTGTTTTCCTGCAACTATACAGTCCCATCTAGGGTTGATGGGAGACTGACAAATCATCAGGCTTTGGATTCTCATAAGGAATCCACAAACTAGATCCCTCACATGCATAGCTCACATTAGGGTTCGTGTCCCTATGAGAATCTAAGGCTGCCGCTGATCTGACATGAGGGAGAGCTCAGGTGGTAATGTGAGCAATGTGGAGTGGCTGTAAATATGGACGAAGCTTCACTTGCTCACCCACCACTCACCTCCTGCTGTGGGGCCTGGTTCCTAATAGGCCACTCTGTGTCCTGGGGGTTGGGGACCCCTGATTTAGAGTATTTATTGTCTCCCCAACTAGAATGTACACTACTTGAGAGTAGGTACTTTATCTATCTTGTGTATGTTATATCCTCAGAGCCTCGAGTGGTGTCTAGGATATAATTGGTGCTTGATAAATATTTGTTAAAGTAATAAATAGTTGATGATGATTATGCATTTGTTTCTACTAATAAATATTGAGACTCCTGAGTTAGGGACCATAGCTCATTCAACTTTGATTCACTGGTGCCTAGCATATAGCAGAAGTTCAAAAAAAGGCTAGCTGTTTTGAATTGAATAAATCAAGAAATGATTTCTTGCTGGAGTGATTCTGAAAAGCATCATAGAGAAGGCATTTGAGCTGAAACTTCAGTAGATGACAAAAGATGATGGTACTTCATTTCAGGCAGCAGGTACTATGTGGGATAAAGTTTGAAACTGGAAACATTTGATGATTTTTTTTAAAGGTAATGGTGAGTAGTAATTCAGATAAGTTGGAGTTTGTGTAAGAGGATAACATAGGGTAAGGATGGCAGGGAGGTTGGGAACAGTTAAGACTGATCTCAAACGCTTAACCAGCAATATGAAGTACACATATTCAGTAGGCAGAGGAGAGATTCATAACTGAGATTTAAGGGGGTTAAATGGCAGCTTTGTGTAGCATAAATTGCAGGGAGGAGAAGGATAAGAGAACTAGTTAGGGGCTAATATAATAATTTGGAATAAAGTAACCAAAATTAAAGTGGTAGTAGAATGTGAAAAAAAAATACAAAGCCAATTAAAAAGCCTGATGGAACTTGATATAAAGGGTTCAGAACAGAATTCACTTTGAAGTTCCAAAAATGGATTACAGGGAGAATGGATTATATATCAAGAAAAATAGAGAGAAGTCAAAAGGAAACTCAGGTTTATTGTGAGACTGATAAGACCTGATTTTATTTTTTGCAAGTGAATTTTTAATTTACGACAAAAATTTCTACAGGTATTGTCTACCAGGCAGCCTGAAATGTGGTACTGGAGCTCAGAATTCTATAGGTAAAGGAGATTTGGAGATGATCTCTTTGGAGGTTCTAGCTGAAGGGAATCTTGGTACAAAGATAGAAAGGACCTTGTAAACTACCCATAGGTCTTGAGAATTGCCCACAGTCATTTTCTTTTAAATCATCTTTTAAAATCATGAAATCATTTTGACTTTTATCTTTATTCCCCACATCTAATCAGTACTCAGTTACCACCTTCCTTTTAAATGTAGTTCACGTCGTTTTCCTTCCCTCTACCCAGAACATTGAAATTGTTTCTTAACTATTGCTTCCTACTCTCTGATCTAACCTCCGTTGTCAAATTAAGTTGTTAGTTTCCTTATCTTGACTCATCTCCACAAAGCCTTCTAGATGTGTGCCACTTTGTATGAAAAGAAGAATTGATAGGTGCAGTGGGAAAATCCACCCTTACTCTTGGCAATATATTGTAACTAAACTCATTTTATATGGGCAAAAATTGCAGCCTGAGCAAATGGGGATGAGGTTTAAGTTGCAGCTTAGAGAGGGGTCATCTGGAATAATATCTCTGGTCCTGATATACCTGTGCTGTCCAATATGGTAGTCACTACTATATGTGGCTACAGAGTATTTGAAAAAGTGGCTAGTCCAAATTAAGATGCAGTGTAAGCATAAAATACACACCAGATTTTAAAGATGCAGTATAAAAATAGCATGTTATACAAAAACGTTAAAGGTTATATGTTGAAATGATACTATTTTAGATATATTCAATTAAATGAAACACATTCTAAAAATTAATTTTACCAGTTATTATGGACTGAATTATGTCCCCCTCAAAAATCATATACTGAATACCTAATTCCCAGTGTGACTGTATTTGGAGATATGGCATTTAAGGAGATAAAGTTAAATGAGGTCATTTGGGTGGGCCCTAATCCAATAGGACTGGTGTCTCCATAGGAAGAAGAAGAGATGTCAGGGTTGCATGTGCATAGAGAAAAGGCCATGAGAGGACACAGCAAAAAGGTGGCCATCCACAAGCCAGGGAGAAAGGGCTCAGAGGAATCTATCTGCAGCACCTTGATCTTGGAGTTGCAGGCTTTAGAACTGTGAGAAAATACATTTTTGTTGCTCAAGCTACCTAGCCTGTGGTATTTTGTTGTGGCAGCCTTAGCAAGGTAATACATTTATCTTTAAATTTAAAAAAATGTGACTACTAGAGACTTTAAAATGACTTATCGGGTTTGCATTTTTGGCTTGCATAATATTTCTGTTGGACAACATTGTTCTAAACCCATGGAGAGCAGGTGCAAGCATAGTTTTGTAGGAGCCAAGATGATTTCACAGATGACAGCTCAATACTCAAGAAACAAGAGAATCGTGCTGGGTTTTGGTGGAGGAGAGAGTAGAGTGGCAGTAGGAGCTGATATTGGTTCTCTGTAATCCAGGGGGACTCAGTGAACTTGCTTCAGCCCCTCCCCAGTAAAAGCATCGGTAATACCTTTTTAGACTGTATAAAAGTGGCGTTTTGAGGAATTAATTTGGATGAAACATATCTTTGGTTGGAGTTAGCAAGAGTTTGGAAAAAATGTGGAAGCATGAAGAGAAACAGGTGAGTATGAAACATGTTCCAGGTGAGAATGAAACATGTTCCAGTCTGTGGTGGGTAAGGTAACAAAGACATGACTGAAAAATGTGCCAGACTAGGAGCTTTCGGGTATCTAGGACACCTGAGAGATGAAAGGAGAAGGTTCTGGAAGAGCTATGAAAGAAGAATCAAGAGATGATTTGGCTTAGTCCATGTCTCATAGGGTGTAAAACGATTAAATAAGTTATGATTGATATAGATCTTCAAACAGTCCCATGATATTGTTCTCCACTTCTTTCTCTAATCCTGGGGACCTGATAAACAGGTTCCCTTGTCCTAAGAAGGGACCTGATGGGGTGAGGAGCCTCATCACGTTCCCTGTTCTATACTAGTTGCATGAAGGATTTGGGGGCACTTACAAGTGGGGTACTGCGGTAGAACTTTAGATGACATCCCCAGTGTAGGAATCAGATAATCTATTTGAATTTTCATCTTACACTTGACTTCAAATAATACCTATTTAAATTTTTCTGTTGAGGCTCTTTTCAGAAATATTTCCTTTTCCATGTCACATTTGTGATGCTGCATCCAAAGGCCTCTGTTAAGGACATGATACAGATTCTATTATCTGCCTTCAGGTCCAGGTCTCTCTTCTTCCCATTCTTTTTGGTGTGAGAATGCCTAGGTAGACTTTGAGCAAAGACAGGCTTGGGGATACCCCATCTGGGTTATAGCAGCTTGGTTCTAGGCATTAAACAATTGTTGAGTACAAATTAGCAAAAGGCAAAGAAAAGATTCTGTAGTAAAATTTTCTCTAAAAATATAAAGATCATAAAAAATATATAGATAAAGAAATCTTAAACATAAGAATAAAAGACTCGACATCATGGAACAAAGTGTTGTGTGTAGTTCAAAAGTCTAGTTACGGAGTTTAGCTATGAGCTCCAAGCTATAAACTTGCTGAAGGCCAAACTTAAAAATGGATGGAATATAAAACATCTTTTCCTTAAAAATGATAAAGTTTACTTTTTACTTAAAAATGAGTCATAGCCCAGATGCTAAAAGGAATTGATCATAGATGTTTACCCTACATGATGTCTTTCACATATAGGTACACAATATGTTTTTGCTGAATATAGAATGGAGTACCACTTGGCATTTGTACCGTCTGACCTTCCATCTCATATATTTAGCTCTACAGTTATTTTAGAAGTAGCAATATTGGCCAGGCGCGGTGGCTCATGCCTGTAATCCCAGCACTTTGGGAGGCCGAGGCGGGCAGATCACAAGGTCAGGAGGTCGAGACCATCCTGGCTAACACGGTGAAACCCTGTCTCTAGTAAAAATACCAAAAAAAAAAAAAAAAAAAAAAAAAAGTTAGCCTGGTGTGGTGGCAGGCGCCTGTAGTCCCAGCTACTGGGGAGGCTGAGGCAGGAGAATGGCGTGAACCCAGAAGGCAGAGGTGGAGCTTGCAGTGAGCCGAGATCGCACCGCTGCACTCCAGCCTGGGCAACAGAGCAAAACTCCGTCTCAAAAAAAAAAAAAAAAAAAAAAAAAGAAGTAGCAATATTTGCCTATAACTTGTACTGCGTTCTCATCCTCGTTTTCCTCCTCCTTCTTTTTCTAAGAAAGCATAGTTGACTCATACTTAAATAAATGATTGTTTCCAGCTTGGCTGATGTATTTGTTCAGAAAAAAAAAAGTAACAGGAACAAGATACAGATAGTTTCTTCTACCAACTTTAACATTTAGCATTATGGACTTGCATTAACAAACATTGAAAAGCAGTAAACTTTTACTTGTTTTTATGCCAAACCCTATTGATTTCCATGTGACACTCTATGTAACAATTATGTAACAGTGACAGTAATTCAACAGAGAAAAGGGGAAGGAATAGTTAAAGTATTTTCTGTTTTATCAGTATATGAAAAATAGTACTTCATTATTAAAAATAAAAACATAACGGACTGCTTCAATCCTATGTGTGTTTAAATCCAACTAAGAGTCAAGAAAACCTACCTATATATATGGTGATTCTATAAATCTTATTTTCAAAATTATTAAAGTATACACATATGAAATACATAATCATGGTTATTTTGGGTGTGTATATGTCTTCGCAATTTAGATCACATATTTTACCTGTAAAACAATCTTTGACTATTTGTTTTTCATCCTATGATGTTTTTGAACAATTTCTTATATTGAAGCAGTTTCTCAGGATTTGGCAGAACCTGGACATTATGAGTTTTATGGTTTTTCTCCTCCCATTTGTCTCTAAAATTAGATGTAACAGGTGCAAGTAGTCCCCCTCTATGTACTTCCAAAGTCATTTTCTTATATACACAGGAATGTCTTCTAAGATCGATCACACCTGGGTTTCTGTGTGCCAAGTTAAAAGGTGCTTGGTGAGCTAACAAAGTGGAATGTAAATTGGAAAAGGAAGTGAACTAGGAAACACATGGACATAGATTATATACGTAAGCTTCTTTGCACTGAGATGATTTTGCAAAGTAGGCGAGCATTTTTGATAATTTGGTTTCGATACGTGGTAGAGACATATGTGCCTGGTTCTTAAAGCACCAGAATTAATTAGAAACTTTTTAGAGCTTTTTAGGGTAGCCCCCACATAGATTTATTACTAAAACTCCGCTGTTTAGCACACCATTAGAATCTCTTGAAAACTGAAGTTAAATATGAGCCACATTTTAACTGTATTTAGAAACCAAGTTCTTTTACATTTTATCACCAAAATGTTGTCCTTTTCTTTACTTAGGGTTAGGGCAATGACATTTACTTTTATCACAGCTGCCAAAACATTTTGCTTGCCACTTCAAGTCTCCTGGCTACTTTGCTCTTTTCTAACTTGCCTCTTTTAAGTCATATTCAATCCTGGAACTGCTTTTGAACAATTCATTTTATTGCCTTAGAAAATGCATGCTTAGAGCACAATAAATGGGGCATAAGCTAACAATCCAAATAAATTTGGAGGGGGATTTCAGAAAAATTGGTCAATATTATACTTAATTTCTTAAGCAATGCTTTACTCACATAATTTTCCCACTTAAAAGACCAGGGAGAGGTTCTTTTATCAACTCTTTATCCATTGGCTATCCAAAAGTGTGTAGTAAAGAGACAGGGCTGATGAAGAAATGATTTTTACCTGTTGACTTGGAGACATATTCTATGAAACAGGCAGTCAGTCCTAATAATGAGAACTATGTAGTCTTAAGAAAATCAAAGTATCATTACCCCATGGAAAGAGACTTCCAGTTGAACCTCTCAAACACTCAAGACTCATTTTCTTAAACTGATAATAGACATCTGCATAGCTTCTTCAATTTGACTGCTTTGGTTTGATGTCTAACACTGAAGCAACAAATGTTTTTAAAGTTCCTCCAAATTAAAAAAAATATATATGGCTGAAAACCATTTAATCCTGATCTTCAGAGGACTTGTTAAGAGTAAGCTTAACAGAACACCAAATAGTATATTTACAGGAAACTGAACTGTATTTTTACTTGGAATTTGGACCAAAAGACTTTTAAAATTCCAAAATCATGTTGAAATTGATAATACTATAGGCTAGTTATAGCTTTTTCTACTTGAAGAGGATAGAGAATGAGGCTTTTATTCCCATTTTAATATTTTTGGAGGAAACGTTATATCGCCATCTTCTAGGGCAGTGTGAACCTCAGTGACCTGTCTCTTCAATTGTCTTGATGACTGGAAAAGCTACCTTAAAAATATATCCTTTGAGTTTTTTTTTTAAAACAAATAATTCTCTGAGTTTTCAATATGATTTAAAATTATGAGTAATTGATATATTTGTATCTTTACCGAGGAAATCAGTGTTACAGACTTTTTTTTTGAATAATTTCTAATTAACCAAAGGATTAATAAAATGTGCTTACTTCACACCCTTTTCTGACAATCTACAGCAAAATTAAGGCAAATGTTATTTCGGAGAGTCCACTAACTGGTCATATAACCAACATTTTAGTTAAATTTCTGTCAGCTGAACTGTAAAAAATTAAAGATCCAAGATAAAATGTGCTCCCATGCTTCAAATCTGACCAATTCCATTACGTGCACTATTGAAGTATGAAGCCTTTCTCCTTGATCAAAATGCTGGTGAGAATCTATACCTTTTTTTTTTGTCATGAGTACTCTTGCTATGAAAAAAAGAGTAGGAAGGCCAAATGAAAGACTGAAAAAAGCAGCCATAAAGTGACTTTTTACATTTTTTAAGTAGGTCACAGTAAGGTATATTATTCTTACTGCAAAAGTCAGGTTAAGCCTCTCAATTAAGAAAAGATGCATTTATAGAGCTTTTCCATTTTTATTGATTTTTGATGTCATTTTAAAAATGATGAATAACCATATTGTAGGAAACTGGACCCAAGGAGCATTTCTTTCCTATCTTTAGCTACTGCCAGAGAGCATGGTTCTGGCTTCTACAGGTCTTGGGAATATTACCTTATAGAGCAGCTGGGATGATCAGCCCATGAGGAAGGGTCATTGTCTTTGACATTTATGAATATATGAGTGTCCTTGTCCTGGTGCTCTGCTATACACCTGAACATAGCCCATGCTTCAGACAAAAGCAAGGTCTCTCATTTGGAACAAGGATAATCTGCTTAAAAATCTAAATCTCTAATAAATGGCTGACGTGTGCAAGAATATCATAGTACATAGCTCTTTGTAAGGTAATTTTAAAAGAAAATGATACGCATTTTGCTCAGCCAAGCAATCTGGAAGTTCAAAAGGTAAGAAGCACTTCTCAGCATGAAACTGTCAAACATATTTGAAAAGAAAGTTAATTACAATTGGCATTTCCAGGCCTTCTGCTGGCCATGGCTATCTTACTGAAAGGTGACATTAGTGACATCCATTGTATAGGGGCTGAGAAATGAAGAATATCAAAAAAACTGAAGCTCTGCATTTCTGTAACATAGGATGAACAACCCCAGGGCACTGGTTATTTATTGATTTATTTTTTTGTAGACACTTTGTACCTTTGTGCATGTAAAGTGATTGAGACTAGGTACAAACTTTGATAGAGAGAAAATAGTGGTATTCCAAAGAGGTCATCTTAATTCATCCTTTCCATGGGAAAGAGATTGGAGAAGATTGATGGTCACACAAAGAACACCTTCCAGTTTTGCTCACCTCTGAGTTTTCCTGGGCGGACTTAGATTTCCCTTTGATGACTTCTTGGTTACTTTTTAGCTATGTTTTTTCTCAGAGAGAGAGAGAGAAAGAGAGAAGAAGGGAGGGAGGAAGAAAGGAAGAAGGGAGGAAGGGAAAAAAGGAAGAAAGGCACAGAAGGAAGGAGGAGAAGAGGGAAGGAAGGAAGGAAGGAGACGTCTAATCATTCAGATGAGTTGAACTTTGGCTAGCTCCCAAAGAAATCTGATAATAGAATACGACTAATCTTTTATGTATTTCTAAGCTGACAGGGGAATGAAATACCAGTTGGGTTCTGAATGACTCTCAGCAAAACCAATAAACTTTAGTTGTTATTTATCATTATGTTAACCTCTAAATATTCACCTAAAACTGGATTATGTCTATGCCATTGAGTGGATAGGGTGTTGGAAATGTGAAAAGCTAACAGAAGAAAATGGACAAATGGACCTTCTCCCGGAAGTATGAAGTTTATTGGGAGTTTTTAGTTATATGTTAAAGGTATATGTTATAGGAGTAGCATGCAAACATTCACATCTCTGTTTCAGATAAATTGAGGCATGTCAAATAATTGTTTTGATTGTGTGTGCTGCTTCAACTGTTCCACTGTCCCCAGGAATACACATTTCATTTCCTCATTCACTAGGAAAGTTTTGTGGAAATTTTGAGTGTCGCTGAATTTTAAGGCTGCAGTTATTAGTTAGTAGCATTGATTAAAATTGCTGCAATGTGAAATTTAGCCAACTGGTTTAAATATTCCCTTAACAAAATCCACATTATTGTTTTATGCACACCTTTAGCCCTTGGTAACTATGAGAGGCATTGGGATACACACTGGGAGTCTTCTATAAGTCAGAAAGTTTTAAGTATATAAATATGGAAGACAGAAGAGGTCACTCTGAGCCAGCTCGTTGGCCAAAAGCAGTATAGCAAGTATAGAGCTCTAGATAGTTATGAGTAAGACACACAACTTTTAGTATATTTAGGGTAAGAAACATTTTTAGCAAAAAGTTGTTCAAAGCACCAACTCACACAAAACAGCATTTTCACAGGGTTCTCATAGGTCCTAAATTAATACGATTATTTTTATTTGGGTAAGAAACTAATGATATGGTGATACTATTATCAACATATGTGAAACATTTGTTTGATGTATAGCATCATATTATTTTTCTTGTTAGTAAACCCAGGACAAATGAAAGTGAGTATTGAATTACCACAGTGTTCTAACCATGCAGATGTCTTCAGCTACCAATGCCTTTTAATGAAATTACCAGTATGAGGTAGGTACTCCAAAGTGACAAATGAAATACACCCTAATTTTCAATTGTACTTTGTAGTTTGTTTAGTGTTAAATATTAGGCACTCATTTGAATTACCATAATCAACTAGAAAAAAAAGTCGCTTGAATTATGTCTTCAAAAATGCCATGTTCACATGTTTTCATACAGCTTTTATTAGTTTGCCTTGTCTGAATACCCAATTTTAATGCATGATCCTAAACTTTCTGCTCTGAATAGTGATATAAATATGGAGTCTTCCAATGGTATACTATTTTGCTCAAATATAAATATCCCAGAACAATACAACAAAATTTGTAAGCCAAGTGGTTTTTGAAACTACTTTCAAGGTTTAAATAGTAATATAAATAAATTCTGGGAGATGACAAAGTCATACACATTTTACAAATACCACATGCAGGCAATATTATAAAATCCAACCTCAAAGGGAATACGTTTATTCAATTTAATGAGGAATTTATAATTTTGGATCCTGCACATTCCTTGATAGAATGAGTAAAAAAACAACCACTAGGCTGAAGCAAAGGTATTGATGGTATTAGGAATTAAAAAATCAAACTTGAACTACATTTATTGCCATGCCAAACTAGATACTAAACAAATACTCTGAGACAGAAATCAACAAAGCTAATTTTTGGGGTTTTTTTTCCTGGCTTTGTAGGGATATGACAGTCAAAGAAGGAACTAGCAAGTGACATTTTAAGAAAGTTAGGATTAGAATGTATTGGATCTGGGCACTAATTTACAGAAGTTTAGTTTTCTTGTTTATGCCTCAGGAAGTAATAACAATATTAATTCATTTAATAAATGTTTATTGAACACCTACTGTGCACTAGTCACTGCTCCAGGCCCTGGAGATACAGCAGTGGGAATGAAGAAGTGGACAAAATCCCTTGCTCTCAAGGAGTATGCATTATAGTGAGGAGATAATCAATAATGATTTTTTAAAAAAAGAAAAACAGTCACTTATAAGATGGTGATGAATGCTCATTCTATCTTGATTTCATTATTCATTTGAAAATGTAGGTATGCTGCTGTGTGATTCTAATTCTTACGGCCTTTGGAAAAGTTACAAACTAGAAAAACCCTATTATACCTATTAGAAACTTCCCAACTAGGAATTGTTTTGCTCAGATAAGAGAAAATGTTATATATTCCAGTAAAAACTAGAAAGATATTTTAATCTTAATTTAAATATTATCTTGAGTCATTTTTTGAGACTGAAATGCCATATAAAATATGCTCTTTAATTAATGTCTAATACTTTGAAATGTTTACATACAAATTATAATTTCCATTAAATGCATGATGTATTAGGCAAACTTTGATACACCTTTAATTTTTATATCTAATATTTAACACTTCAATGTGATTTTTTTTCAGATTGGAGGATTTATGAAATGTTTTAAAAATAAAACTTTCTTCTCTCTTATGGCTAGAAATCATTATTATCATTTTCGGTAGCATGTAGTGGTTCTTATTACAGTCAAGTAGCAGTTACTGGTGAGGGCACAGATGATCAGTTTTAGACTCGTGTGCTGCTGAATTCAGCCAACAACGTGCTCATCATGAGTCTAACAGATTTTTCTGCTATTCGGACCACTGGGAACCTTATGAACCAGTTAGCTCTGCCCTCCTTGTTGTGACAAAGTGCCAACATTGTCAACATCCAGGAAACCAAGTACCAGAATCATTTGCTATTGCAATTAGCTTACTTTCAGGGTAAGCTGAAAGTAAACAAAGAAAAATAATATTGTTTTTCTGTCCCTAGGCTTTAAAAGCTCTGAAATTTTCTGGCAAAAATTTCCAGCCAAAAGCTAGGAATATACTTAATCTGAAAATATGAGATAATTGTATGTCTCTGTCTCTCTCTCTCTGTCTCGCATTGAGGGGTGAGGGATGATTTCTCCCTTATATAGACAACCCCACAATTTTCCATAATTTTAGAATTGGAATAGGGCCCAAACTCCTTCATTTTACAAATAAGAAATATGGGGTCCAAAGGTTTGGTTAACATCCCAAAGCTAGGGAATAGCAGAACAGGTCTCTAGTTCTAAGTTCCTGATTTGTAATCTAGCTATTTTATTATCCCATTCCTGTTGACTCTGCTTGCATTATATTATACTTTTGCTTATATGTTTAGACATCATGATTTAACTGAACTTGTCAAATTAATAGAATATCATCTCTCTTAAGGACAGATTTTTTTTCTTTTTTGTTCATGATTCTACTCTCAGTACCTAAACAGTACTTGAGACATAAGAACTGTCCCAGAAAGATACATAGGAGGAGATTAATGTGATCAAATTGGTGCATTAGTGAGTGGTCTATAGTTAATCTATTTTCTATTTTGCCAAAGCTACCCCAGAGAGAAGTATACATTCTATTGGGAGAATAGTTAACTAACTGAAAAGACTCAGTTAGTAATGAATGGGGAAGTTAATGCTGGGAATACCATTTAGTTATTCAGAATTTGACCAAGTTTGACAAAAGGCTCAAAAGGTAGTGTGAAACATAATAAAACAAGCAAACAGTGATTAAGACGAGAATGAGAAACATTGCAATGGCGAAAATGTATTTTACATGTATATTTTGATGAAGAAAGTTGTAACAGATATATAATTTTCCCTTGCCTATATTTTTGTAAGATAAATACTGAAAGTATGTTTTCATTTTGAAAACAGAAGTCTGTAATCCGTGGAATTCAAACCATTTGTCTGAAATGAAAGAAAATCAGAAGAATGGCTGGAAAAAAGGAAAGGCGTGGTCTCACTATAAGTTCAATTCTGCTTCCATTTAGACCATGCTGCTTCTGGTTTGGTTTAATCAAAACAATAAAATCAGTCAATAGGCCACTGGCTGAGCTTTAAACACTATTTTAGGCAGAATAAAGAAAGTGCATAATCATCTCTGTTTTTGACAGTCTTCACAAATGAGAAAAGAAATTCAAAGCTTTAGCTCCATTGATATTTGAAAACATGATTGTTTAAGGTCATACCTTAGTTGCTGAGCAATAGAGGAAGTATAATTGAAAACAATGACTGACTCTGCAAAACCCACAGAAGAGATCCACAGTGCACTGGAATCAGATGTGTGCTGGAGAAGTCGCCATGAGCTGCTGTCTGGGTGATGAAAGAGTGGCACAAAGCTGAAGGCTAACTTCTGCCGTTAGATTCACATTCACTGTCTCTTTTGAAAACAACCTGGGCTTAGATGCTACTTCTGAAACCAGACTTCTTTTTCACAGAATTAATTTATCCTCTACATCATGAATCACAAAAACACATTTTTGCTTGAGCACAGACATAAAATATAATTCACTTCCTTTGTTGCTGTCCAGAAATGCCCTTCAAAGCACTTTGGACACAATTGTCAAACAAGCATGATTTACTCTATGTGTGATGTTTTCGCTCAAAAGTAGGAATTTTCTTTGTGTTTTCCTTAGAAAGGACTACTACATTTCTTTACTCCTCTTCTGCAACCCTAGTGCCCTCCTCACTCCCACACCCCCACACAAAGACACTCCTTAATTGTATTACTGTTAGGCTGACCTCCAACCTCAACTAAAATGAGGACAAGGCTAGTTTTGTGTTTCGTGGGATAACAATTTATGAGCAATTAAAAATGAAGGGACACAAAGCATTCATCACAGTCTCAGCTAGACAGGCAGCTGAGGTCAAAGGCTCTAGCAATGAAGTGTGCACAATATATTTTTATTTTCGTTTTCACTAAGAAGGAAACGGGTTAGCTAAAAATTATGGCGTGCAGCCTCCAGTTCAAAATAGGTGCACTTAATCTTTGGAGACAGTTCACGCTTGGCCAGATAGGTTATGACAGTGCATGCAAAGACACACACACAAACGCACACACACGCAACCCGACTACCATGCAATATGATGTGGGAAAATGAAACATTTTACTAGTTTAATTCGCATACAATTTCTAAAAGAAAAATGTGCTGAATAAATATTCATTATGATTTTATAGCCAAACATACAATATTTCTCTCCTCTTGCCCCTATTACGGAAAACAAAATAGAAGATTTTAAGGTATAATTCCTCTTGGCACATTTCTCAATCTGTTTGGAATAACATGAAAGTCTTATAATTTTATTTTCCTGGAGCATCAGTGGTATATTACATGAAGGTTGAGATTAACGTCTTGCATGCTGAGCTTCAGTCAGTTACGTATCAAAGCACTACAGAAAATGCCTTTCAATGGAATGCTGTTGGTTTTTAGAATTTTTTTTCTTTTCTGAAACATTACAGTATTCAAATATGACACTGATATTCTGATTTGAGGTCTTGGCCAGGCACGGGTAAAAATATCAGTGAATTGACTGTTAGATTATGCTATTAATTGACCTTGCTGTTGTTTTATAATGTATCCAATTGTCAGAAAGAAAAAGGTCTATAGCAAGCAAATAATCGGTTTTTATTCTACATGTAGGGTTGCCCACTTAACCAAAGTACTGCCATGTCAGAATAAACAAGAACTAAATGGTAATGATTGTTAGGATTAGATGCTACTAAAGGATGGCAAAGTTCACATGTAAAATTTTCAGATGACAGGAATAGATAACTCACTATCACAAATTGAGAGTCTTTTACTTTCTTCAGTAATTTCCTATCAGAAAGCAAAGTACATTTTAAAAAAGAATTCAATTTGTACCTAAACAATATCACTTTGCTAGAAGATAAAGATTAAAAGCTACCAATAGGCAGGCATGATGGCTCACATCTGTAATTTCAGCACTTTGGAAGGCCGAGGTGGGCAGATCACCTGGGGTCAGGAGTTCAAGACCAGCCTGGCCAACGTGGTGAAACCCCATCTCTACTGAAAATACAAAAAGTCGCCAGGCATGGTGGGCGGCGCCTTTAATCCCAGATACTTGAGAGGCTGAGGCAGGAGAATTGCTTGAACCCCAGAAGCAGAGATTGCAGCAAGCCGAGATCATGCCACCGCACTCCAGTCTGTGCGACAGAGTGAGATTCCCTCTCAAAAAACAAAAATTAAAAATAAAAATAAGTAAAAGCAACCAACAATTAACTCAGATTAACACACCTTTTTCTCATACTCAGGGTTTTTCCCCCAGTGACATTCTGAAATAAGTTGAGTGTTTAAAACAATATCAGTTTTTCTTATAAATTTAACTAACGAAATTATCATTAAAATGTCACTTAAAACTAAATTAGCCTAACTATTCACAATTTAGGTTGTTAGTGACTGTGGAAGCTATTGTGTTCATTTATTTATTTGTGTTTTTGCCAAAATTGTTATAAGCTTCTAGAATAAACTGTAATGTTAAAGGAATAAAAGATAGGGAGAAAAAAAGAAAGGAATGAAAGAAAATTTAAAAAATCAGAATTCTGTTAGTTGGAAGATTTTCTCTTCAAGAGTGATGAGAAGTCAGAATTTGGCAGTGGAAGGATCCGATTTGTGCACTCTGCTACACATCCCATGGGATAAAGAAAGCCTTTGAGGAAAGACAAATAGGAGACTGATTTATATTAAGTAGACTTAAAATCTTTGTCTTCTGTTAGTTTAATAAACCTGAACCTAAACAACCCAAAAGGAAAAAAAATCTGTTTCTCATACGTATCAAACTACAGAGATTATACAGTTTCACCATTGACAACGGACTTACTTTCTCTCTACCAACCAGCCCACTATTAAGTTATTTCCTTGACTCCATCCCAAGTCTGTTTGTGTCCCTCCTCTGAGTTGACATGGATATACAGTCATCTCCAACATCCTTCATTTATTATTCTAAACAATAAGTCTCTGTGCCTGTCCTTCTTAGCTTTAGCCTCTTTGAAGCATATTCAAATGGTTTATCACTATACCTACCCCCTGACACACAGTCCTATATAATTATGAAATATCATAATACTCCTTGCAGTAAGCTTGGAAAATACAGGAAAACACAGACAAAATACATTTCTGACAATCATACCATCCAATGAAATTACTGATAACATTTTAATGTAAGTGCTTGTAATGTTTTATTCTAGTTATACAATATTTTTAAGTAACAGCATACACTACTTTTTTCTCTTTTGCTCTCTGAATATTGTTAATTACTTTGATTTCCTAATGTTTAACCAACCTTGAATTCCTGAGATAAACTGAACTTTGTCATGAGGTACTATCCTTTACATAAATTGCTGAATGTTATTTATTAGTATTTTGTTACTGGTTTTTGTTTCTTCATTCATTATAAATACTCGTCTGTCATTTAATTTTTTTGTAATGTCTGTCAGATTTTGGAATCAGAGTTTTGCTGGCCACATAAATTGAGTGCAGAAGTGTTTCCTCCTGTATTTTCTAACAATGATAATTTTTTTACTTGAATGTACTATAAAAATGACCATTGAAACCATTTGGGCTAGTATTTTTCTCGGTGGAAAGATTTTGATTATAAATTCAATTTCTTTAATCGATACAGAACCATACAGGCTTTTTACTTCTTGTACTAGCTTTAGTAAGTTATGTTTCTTAGGAATGCGTCAATTTCACCTATGTTGTGGAATTTATTGCATAAAGTTGTATATAATATTTCCTCTTTATCATTATCATGTTTGTAGGACTTGTTATGATGTTCCCTCTTTCATTTCTCGTATTTTGTTTTCTTAATGAGTCTGGTTAGGGGTTTATACATTTTACCAATCATCTGAAAAAAGTCAACTTTTGACTTTATTGATTTTATCTATTATTTGTCCATTTTTAATTTTAATTTCGTCTTTTATTTTTATTACTTATATTGTGTAATTTACTTTGTAATAAGTTAGCAACTTAATTTGTACTTCTTTTCCTAGCACCTTAAAAGGGAAGCTTAGATAATAGATTTTGTACTTTTCTTCTTTTTTAATATGGTAGCCTCCCCTTATCTGTGGGAGATATGTTCCAAGACCCTGAGTGGATGCTGGAAACCTCAGATAGTACAGAACCCAATATACTATGTTTTTCAATCTGATAATCAAGATGGTTGCTAGGTCACTAACTGATGGGTAGGTTCTATATGTGGATACACTGGATAAAGGGATGATTCACATTCCAGGCCGCACAGAGCTGGACAGCATGAGATTTCATAATGCTACTCAGATTGGTATGCAATTTAAATCTTATGAATCATTTATTTCTAGCATTTTCAATGTAATATTTTCAGATTTTTTTTTAATTTTTCAAGTTTTAATTTTTATGGGTACATGGTAGGTAGATATATTTATTGGGTACATGAGATATTTTGATACAGACATACAATGCATAATCAATGCACTTCTGTGACTTTTTTTTTTTTCCTGTTTTCCAATGAGGCAACTGTGGCTTGAGAGGCAATGATTTGCCCAAGATCTCATGGCCTGTAGGGCGCAGGGCTTATAACCTACTCACATCCACCCATATAGTTTAAGTCATTTCTAGATTATTTGTAATACCTAATAAAATGTAAATGTTATGTTAATAGTTTTTACACTGTATTGCTTTTATTTATTTGCATTATTGTATTGAGTTTTTTCTGAATATTTTCAACCTGTATTTGGTTGAACCTGCAGATGTGTTGTGGAATCTGCAAATATTGAGGTTTCACTTTATACACATCAACATCTTTCTTTTGAAAACTATGTAATACTGTAATTGACAGAACATTCCACCTACTGACTCATATACGAGCTGTTTTAATATGATGATTTGATTGACTGTTTTCTTATAGCAAGCATTGCTCTACTCAACACACATTTGACATTACATACACAGAATATATTCCTACAGATAGCTGGATTTACTGTTGGTACCTTTTGATTTTATGAGATGTGACCTTAATTATACCCCATATAATATTTTACCAATAGACATCTTCCAATAGTACACAAGAAGATGTTTTAACCCAGACACTGGCCAACTGTAGTATGTATTGACATTTTAAACTTTTACCAGATTAATGGGTAAAATAAAGTATGTAATTTACTGCCTATTTTGAACTTCTTTAACAATAAGTAAAAACCTGACAAAGGGTTTTCCAAAGAGGTTGTGCCACTTTGATTTCAGTTCCTATTAGCTAGGTATGAGAGTTCTGGTTGCTCCAAATATTTGCCAATATTTAGCATTTTAAAATATTTTTAATTTTACCCACTCTAGTGGAAGCAAAATATTATTTGCACATTGTGGTTTTAACTTATTTCTCTGATGACTGATAATATTGAGCTTACTTTCTTGTGCTTATTTACCAGGCACGTATCTTTCTTAGTGAAATGTCTATTCAAATCTTTTGACTATGTTCTTATTAGGTGGATTATTGAGTGGAAGAGCTCTTTCTATATTCTAGATACAAGTCTTTTAACAGATACATGTTTTGCAAAGGTATCTCCCAGTTTGTAGAACATATTTTCATTTTCATAACTGTATTCTTTCGAATATAAGAGTTTTAAATTTTGAGAAATTGTAATTATCAATTATGTTTTTTTCTGTTAATGTTTCTGATTTTTGTGTCCTTTTTTTAAAAAATGTCTGATTAACTAAAAGTCACAAATATTTTCTCTTATAAAGTTTCTAGCTCTAGAGTTTTCCAGCTCTAGCTTTTATGTTAATATCTATGATCATTTCAAGTTAATTTTTGTATATGGTGTTAAGTAAATACCAAAGTTTCTTTTTTGTTTCTTTTTTTCCCAGTTTTTTTTTTTTTTTTTTTCTGCAAATGGATACCTAACATTGCAGCACCATTTACTGAAAACATGTCTTTGTCCTACTTACATTTGTTGTAAAGGAAATGACCAACATCTGACTGTTTCTATACTGTATTGATCTGTATGTCCATCCTCATACCAATTTAACACCATTCTGATTACTATAATCCAATAAAGTCCATACTATTTACATGTTGCTGCAAAACTAATTATTCCAAAATTTAGCGACTTAAAACAAGAATAACCATGTATCACCATGTATTTCCTCAGTGTTTCTGTGGATCAGAAATTGTGACAGAACATACAGGGATGCTTTACCTCATCTGGTGTTTCAGTTGAAAGACTCAGGGTAGAAGCCTAGAATCATCTGAAGACTTAACTGAGGTTTCAGGGTTCACTTCCAAGATTGCTCACTCACTTTGCTGGCTAGTCAGTCCTGGCAAGATGGTTTCTTTTGCTGCACAGTACTCTCCACAGGGCTCCTGGAGTTTTGTCATGACGTGTATGCTGGCTCTGTTTCCCTCACTCACTCTGTTCCCCAAGAGTGAGTGATCAAAGAAAGGGCAAGGAAAAAGCATCAATGCCTTTTATAATTTGGCTTCAGAAGTCACTCCACTATTTCCAACAGATTCTAATTATAGAAGTTAGCAACTTCGTATGACCCACAACCAACTGAACAGGAATTAGCCTCCACCTTTGGAAGGGAGAAGTGTCAAATAATTTGCAGGCATATTTTTAAACCATTACAAGTAGATTTTGAAATCAGGTTGTATAAGAAGAACTTTGTTCTTTTTTTTTTTTTTTTTTTCTCCAAAATTCTTTTAGCTATTCCAAGGCCTTGTATTTTCATACATATTTGGAACTCATTTGTGAATTTCTACCAAAAATGCTGGGATTTTGATTTGGATTGCATTTAATTTGTAAATAAATTTGAGGATAAATGCTGTCTTAGCAATATTGAATCTTCCTATCCATGAGCACAGTCTATCCCTCTTCTTATTTAGGTCTTTTACAATTTCTTCTGGCAAACTTTTGTAGTTTTCAGTGGACAGGTTTTTAAAATATTTTGTTAAACTTTTGCCCATGTATTTTATGTCTTATGCTATGCTATTTTAATGGTATATTTAATTTTAATTTCTAGTTGTTTTTGTTAGTGTATGGAATTACAATTGATTTTTTAATATTAACCTTGAATCTTGTGGCCTTACTAAAATTGCTTATTAGTTGTAGTAGCTTCTTTGTAGATTCATTGAGATTTTTTATGTACACAATAATAAATCTGCTAACTAAATTTAGAGGGCACAGGTTATTCTCAAATGTGTTAAGCAATGTATGCATGTTTCATTTGCATGAAATGGTCACTGACGTATACAAAAAAACTTAAGCAAAAATATTTCTAAGCTGAAAAACCATTAGAGCTGGAAGGAAATTTTGAACTCATCTTTCCTCCTCACACTACCACTAATTTTATGGATGAGCAAACTAAAAGCTGGAAGCTTAAAGGCCTTCCTCAACATCATACAGCGAATTCATTTTATAAAGATTATGAGTTTATATGGTATATAACATACCAAAAGGCAATATGGGTTCTTTATCTGTCCGTTTATACATACTTCTAGAAAATATGAATTGATTACCAATTTCATGCTAGACATTATGCTCAGTGCTGTACTGTGTTCTGTAACATTTCTGAGACTGAGTGCATTCTTGCATCCTCATTAGTATCCACTTGCCCTATTGCTCCTCCAGGGACAGAAATGAGAAAAGCCAGACTTCGAAGCCTAAGTTTCAGGGGCTCACATCACTTCTGTTCCTGTGTCGTGGCACCATCCAGCAGGTATGTTATCACAGTGAGTACAACATGGGTGTCTAATGGTGCTCTGGATGCAAGCCCAACTGTGAATAACATCCAAGGTGGAAAGACATATTGAAAATATTTAGAAGTACCTATGCTTTTTAGTGAGGAGAAAGCTACTCTTTAATGTTCTTAGCTTTTAAAATTAAGAATAAAATTTAGTAGAATCAAATTAATATTTAGAGAGGAGATTTCTTTTAAGTACAACTGGCCTCCATCCAATCGCATGCCAAGAGAAGTGAGTTAGAATATTAAAATTAAGAATGGTGCATATCAGGTATGGAAAAGGGCAACGGTGAGTTGCCCAGTGTAAATCTCACATCAGACTCACGTTTGGTAATTCTCAACACTGGTTGCATGTTAGAATCATGTGGAAGCTTCCTTTTTGGATTTAATTGGTTTAGAGTGAGGTCTGGAGATCAGACTTTTTTTTATGTGCCCCTCTCCCAGGTAAGTCTAATGTGCAGCCAAATTAGGAAGCACTAATTAAAAACACCATCAGAATCAAGTTTGGAAAGAAAGGGGAAAAATCATGTCTTTTTCACCACGGTAGAAAGACTTGATTTTGTAGTCAAGGGGAAGCACAGTATAAAGCTAGAGTTTATTAAGATTAAGCCTACGACTATTGGTGCAGAATGGAAGGTATGTATACGTGTGCAGGTTAGACTAAAGGCAGAAAGTCAGTTACAAGATTGTTACAATAGGGCTGTTGGGAGGTGGTAAAGGTGTAAAACAGGGTTAAAATGGGGAAAAAATAAAGAAATAAAACAATTCCTTTCAGATACGAAAAAGAAGCAAACAGAAAGGAGTACGCTCCTTCTACCTCCTCCAAACTATCGGACCCATTCTAAAGTCAATTACATGTTGTCTTTCAAATTGCTTAGTGTGTGTGTGCGTGTATATATATACACATACATATATATATGTATATATGTATATACTGATATATATAAATGCAAAAAGGATACTTTAATTGCCCATGTAAAATGACCATTTCTTCCCCCTAAAATAAATATATAAATGCAAAAAGGATACTTTAATTGCCCATGTAAAATGACCATTTCTTCCCCCTAAAATAATCTCTGAGGGAATAAATTTTGTACATGTTCTAATAAATAATTAAAATTTTTAAAAAATATATTAACTTACACAAATCTAAGTGAAACCAACACATATAATTACATGTAATCACATATCAAAACTCTTTCTGGAATAGAATGCAGAACCTATAGTGCACAATTAAAGATTCCTGAAGGGACTTCATATCAAGGATGAGATCCTGGAACAAGAAGTAAGTGGAAACAAGTATTTTTGATATGTGGCTTGTCTACATCAGACTGAGAAAGCCCAGAGACAAAAGATGATCTCACTAAATTGAAAAGTTTCATAGCTTGGACTTATGAAGCCCAAGTCAATATTCCTTTGTAATAAAATAGATGAAAGGAAATCAAACTATTTTCTGGCTATTTCAGCTCCTTCCGTGTGCATTGGTTCTTCTCTTCTTTCCTCCACAGTGTTGACATAACGGGTTCCTGTGGGAGGTCTCTTCTGAGGTGTCACCTCTTCTTAAAAGCCCTCCCTGACCACACAGCCCATGCTCTGAGCATTCACTACCAGATGCCCCTTTCCTCAATATCACTGTCACTGTCTGCAATTACAGTGCCATTTTATAATCAACTGACTAGTGTCTATCTCCTGGACTAGACTATGAGTTCTGTGATGATAGAAACTGGATCTGCTCTTGCTTACTTCTTTTTTTTTAGTTTCCAGGGAAGTGCTGGTCACAGAGCAGAAATTCTGGGGTCTGACGGTGAAGAAAATAGAAAACATGTCACTTTTCATTTTATAACATATGTAATTTAACATGAAAATATATTGTGCCATACAACAGAGTGCGGAAGGGTCAATCTGGAGCTGGGAATTAATAGGTTAATAAGTAGCACACCTAGATAAGTGCCTAGATGCACCTAGATAAGTGTATTTTATACTCCTAGATAAGTGTATATATACTAGTATTTTATAACTCCTGGATAAATACACTTCGATAAATATATTTGGTAACTCCTATGTATTAGGAGTTATAAAATACATATTTGTAGAATAAATGAATGAGTCAGATAAGCCAAATTAAAACAAAAATAAACAAGTGGGACTACATCAAACTAAAAAGCTTCTGCACAGGAAGGAAATAACCGACAGAATGAAAAGACAACCTATAGAATGGAAGAAATATTTGCAAGCCATACACCTTATAAGGATTAATCCATAGGATACACAGGGAATTTATACAACTCAATAGAAAACAAACAAACTAACAAAGAAACTAATAGCCCAGTTGAAAAATGGGCTAAGGACTTTTTCCGAAGAGGACATACAAATTACCAACAAATATATGAAAAAATGTTCCATGTCGCTAATAATTAGGGATATGCAAACTAAACCACAATGAGATTTCACTTCACACCTGTCAGAATGGCTTTTATGTCAAAAAAAAGAAAAGACAATAAGTGACGGTGAGGATGTGGAGAAATTTAAACCTTTGCACAATCTTGGTGGAAATGCAAAATGATGTAACAACTGAGGAAAACATTATAGAGGTTCCTCAAAATAAATAAATAAATAAAACTACTTCAAGAATCCTGTTTCTGGGTATTTATTCAAAACAACTGAAACCAGGATCTCGAAGATATAGTAGCACTCCTATGTTCATTAAACCACTATTCATAATAGTCAAAATACATAAATAACCAAAATGTTCATTGACAGATGAACGGATAAAGAAAATATAGTATTTACGTAAAATAGAATATTATTCAGCCTTAAAAAAGGAAGGAAATTCTGCAATACCTGACAACATGGATAAACCTTGAGGATATTATGCTAAGTGAAATAAGTCAGCCAGAGAAGAACAAATGCTACACATGATTTTGCTTATATGAGATGTCTATAACAGTCAAATTCGCAGAATCAAAGTATAGAATAGTGGTTGCCATAGACTGGAATAAGGCAGAAATGGGCAGTAACTAATTAATTTCCATAAAGTTTAAGTTAAGTTCTAGAGATCTGCTGTACGACATTGTACAGTAATGTCAGTGATAATGTACTGCGTACTTAAAAATGTGTTAGAAGGGTAGAGTTCAGGTTAAGTGTTTTTATCACAAAAAATAAATTCAAAGGAAGTAGATAATAACGAAAAATGAAATGTACTTGACTTATGAGACAATGTAAGAGTTCTAGGCTAGGATCCTGAAATATGGCTTCTAACTCCAAGGCGTTATTCATTCAGCTGTGGGTCCCTGAGGAAGTCACTTAACTTTTCTGTTTCGTAGATGCCATATATATACACAACGTGGTGTTGGACAAGATATTCTCCAGTGTCTTCTTTAGCCTTGAAGTTGCAGTCTCTTTTAGTTGATCCCCATGATCAAGATATATGTGAGTGGCAATCCTGCTTTACCACTTTCTAGATGTGTGAGTAGCTATTCAATATCTCTGAGCCTCAGTTTATTTTTCTATGTAATGGTAATAATGATGCCTTTTCTTGGGTTGTTCTGTGTCTTAAATGATATGTGACTATTAAAATGTTCTAACTCAGCATTTGCCATAGTAGGTGCACAGCAATTATTAGCTCTTTTCACTTTTGTTAGATTGGTGAAAAAACAGGGGGTAAGTGTAGGAGCTCAATACAGCCTCACTAAGTAACTATGATCAGAAAGAGGGCCGGGCCTGATGGAGGTGGGCCGGATAAGAATGAGTTAAAGGAGTTAACAGGCTGCCCAGCTGGACTGGTTCTCAATCAAGGGCCTGCACAAAAAGCCAGCAGGAACAGAAGTGGGGGCTGGCCATGCTGAGAGTGCCTTGGGAGGAGGCCAGCAGCTGAGAAGTTGCTCATCTCTTGGTTCAGTCTGTTGTTAAACCATGGAGTAGGGGGTTGTGGAGTAGTAAACTGGATGGCCTGTTAAAACCCTGAGAGAAAGAGAGTGCAAGAGAGAGCAGTGTTTTATATTGAGCCTGACAAATAAAAGACCAACCTGAACCATCTGGTTCTGTAACATATGGGAAACACAGATTTCTATTGTAGATGACCAAAATATTAGTCTATTGAATCTTAAGGCATTTGACTATCGGGAGAATTTGAATCATGGGATAAATAGCTCTTAGAATGGTGAGCCTTATGAGGGACCAGATAGAAGAAAAGGTTTAGATATTGTGGAATGGTTGCGGATTTTGGCACAGTGCACCTCATTGCAGGCATCCCAGTTGTTTAGAAATATTAACTCACGGATACTTAGAGTGTTGCTGGTTTTGAGGGAGCATTGCTCCAATGGAGGGGAGAAGAAATGTAAGTTAGCTGAAAAGTTAGGAGACTGCTATTCCTGAGCAGAATGGGTCAGAAAAAGCAGTAGGACTGCATCCTATTCCTATGTTATAATCTCTTTGATTCATAGTGAAACAGAGATTAAACATAAGAACCAGAGCCTGTTTATAATTGCCTCCAAGTAAGGACCCCAGAAAGGTCTGCTAGTATGTAAGCAATTAGTTTTAAAAACATATGAAATCATTTGATAATCAATTAAGGATTATATTTTAAAAAGCTATTTTTCCTGTTGCTTTTAAGGTCATGTTCTTCAAGTCTTAGTAAAAGAATGGGACCAAATTAATGCAAAATTCCATTATAACAGTAGTCTGAGAGAAACATGGCATAGGCTGCTAACTTCCAATCTAAGCATAAAGCATTATACAAAGTTTGTAGTTGAAGAGAATGGAAGAATAAAGTATGACAAGCCCAGTGGATATACTACAGCTAGATTTTAGCAAAACATTCTGTAAACTCTTACAATTTATCCTTCAATCTAAGCCAAATTAATTTGGGCAGGCTTAAGAGTAACATAATGCTTTATTAAGTGGATATTTAAATGGTGGGGTGCATTCTAATGTATCCAAAGTTGAGATAGTACACAGAAGGTCAAAAATGGGTATTCAGTGTTGCTAATTTGTAAAGAATGCTAAGTGACATCTGCAAAGACAGAAGGGTGACAAGTGCCAATATTAACCAAGGGTTTAAATACAGAGGCCCAGAATAACCAGAAATATTAGCAAGAAGTTAATGGGTAACAGCTTGAAAAAGTAAAAATACATTTGTGAGGGTACAGACTTTGGACAGACTTTGCCATGACAGGGAGCAGTAGAGTAGATAATAATAGTGTCTGGTATTCATAAAGCATCTGTCTTTGGGGATTTCAAAGCACTTTGGATGTGTATTATTGAATTCAGCACTGCCCTCTTTTGTCTGGAGTGGCCCTAGTAGTGTCAATGGGGGATGTGGCCAGCCTGCAGGCTGGAGACATTATCATGCGTTTAATGATATAGAGGCAAAGTGTCTGGGGCAAAGGGCATTTCAGGGAGCTAAGAGGCTCCTTGATTTTGTACTCTGAAATTTCAGCTGGCAACTGGGTTGTGACTATGCTTAGCCTGGTTTTTAGCACATGATTGTGATGGGGGATGAGGAGGTAAGGTGAGTTAAAAAGGCTGGAAAGAGGTATTATCTTGATGAAACTGAGGCACACAGAAATGAAGGGGAAAAGGGGAGCTAGTCTGTCTCATAAGTCAATTCTGGGCTTTCTGACTGTGTGGCTGCATGGTGATGTCCTTTAACATTGAGGTGGCAATAAAAGGGGTCATAGAATGTAGGCAATGGAATAGAAGAGGCAGTATATCTACTCAACTCTGGCGGATAATCCTAGAGAGTGAAAATATTATCTGAGTACCTCCTTACTAGGAAGATGGAGACAAGTTGAAGGCAGATCAGAGCAGGAGGGATTGACTCATGCTTAAGTGAGCTGGAAGTGGTGGGGACATGCTAAGTTTACAGCTAGAGGAGAAATTACTGAGAATGGTATATGAGTCAATCTGGGAGTAATAGGATGAAATTAAGAATGCTTTTCATCAAAAGAAATGTTTTAGATGGTGGGATAAGTCTCACTAAGTCTATTTTTTGGTTGAAATCATATTTTGGTTGGAAATATCATCTCGTGTAATAAGGTCTGTCTGCTTGTTAGCTACTGAAACACAGCTTGCAAGTGATGATTATGAAGCAATCAACAAACACTTTGCAAAGGGGTGTGTGTGTGTGTGTGTGTGTGTTGGTCCTTACCTTACAGCAAGCCACAATAACTAGGAAAGGTTAAACTTTACATAATCCTTGTAAGGAAATATAGTTTCTAAATTTATACTCAATACTTTTCATTAAAAGAATGAGAAGAACTTGACAAAAGCACATAAATCCTTCTCTGTCCAGCATAGAATAATTTGGAACCTACTTTTGTATCTTCCCAAAAGCACCCATGTGAAGGATAGCAGCTACAGAGAAAAGTAGAAATGGTGATGATGCTATAAAATGTTGAGCACTTTGCTGTAAAATCATATAAAGTCTCTAAATATATGCATTCAGGTGGAGCTGGTGAAAAAACTTTTAGAAATAAACACCATCATGATTCCTTCAGGAAGTAGTAGCTGTAGCCAATATAAGCCATTTCCTATAGGATTCTTCAGTGATCTTGAATACATCCTCCCTCTTTGTACTCATAGTAAAAACAACTGATTAGAGTAGGGGAAACAACAGTCAAACAGCCACATTATACAGAGAATGCACAGAGACAATTAATGAAACGTGATCAGTCCCGACATTTTTCATATTGCAAGTGGAAACGTGCGTAGGATCTTATTACCTAATAAACTCTTGAGCACACTGACAAATTCTGAACACAGTGCTAACTGTTCTGGTGCACACATACTTCTTACTTTCCCAGATTTCTGTTAAACACATACAAAAAAGGCTCCCAAACTACAAGTAGAGCTGCTCACATGCCAGATCCCGTTAATAACATATAATGGCTTTCTTATGATGCATTTTAAAAATCATGGACCTTACAGATTTTATCCAAAGTATGTTGACGTCCCTGCATCATGCCAGGGAGTCTCTGCTCAATTTCTAAACATCAACAGGATCGCTCAGACATGAAATCGCTGTGTCCAAAGAAGTAAAGCCAGCTCCTAGCTGTTTTAAAAGAAGCCCCTTCTGTGCTGTGAATGTTTTTGGGGGTATTAGAGTTATATGATTTGATCAAAAGACAAAATTAAATAAATGAGCAAGTAATAATATGTAGCCATTTCTTCAACTTTTTGCTCAATCCTGCTCAAATGAGTTGGCAGACATTAGAGGCTGGCTTAAACTTAAACAATTACAAGCTTCCAAACTAATTAGGGAGGAGAACATTATAGGGCTTGCAGAATTTGGCAGCTATTGCTAAAAATAAGAGTTCAAAACTATCTGTTATGAAAACGATTTAAAGGATCCAAGGAACAGCAATAGTAAACTATCAGCATGGCCCTGAGCAACGCGACTTCCTTTTGTATACCTTTTCTTCATTTTTCACGCTAGCTGATAGAGGAAGCCACACAGCTCTCTGTGCCAAAACAATGCCACATGTGCTTGGTCTAATTTACGGAATCAATGCATCAATGTCTTTATTACTTCTACTATAAAATATCTATAAAATTTGTTGAAAGTTCTGAGGTTAAAACATTATTACAGCTGTCTCCAAATATTCCATTGTGATACTAGATTATTTTTCCTGCTGAAGTACTGCTGCTGCTTTAATGTAATTTATGAAAGAAAAGATTTTCTTTGAATAAAAGCTTCCTAGGAACAGTTCATAGACCAAAGAAAGGGCACACCTACTAATTTATAATTTTGAAGTAAACTATAATCAGGAATGGATAAATACAGCCAAATAGAAGTAAAATACCAAGTAAAGTGTTGTGAAGAAAACAAAGTCTCAAAAAGTGAGGCAACTTCCTCCAAGTTTCCATAACATGCTTGCATGTGATAAAACCTGATAAGAAGAGAACTCTTTGTTTCTGCCTTGTTATCCACACACAAATTAGTATGCCAAAGTCTTTTACAGCACAGGACAGAAACCCTAGACCTGGCTATGAGTGTGGGAATGATCATGAATAGATCCATTTTGATTCTTGTAGCAGAAGGCTTAATTACTGATCAACCAGAAACACCATAGCCTTATTTGTAATACAGTCTTAACACATGTCCCCAGGACAGCCGTGTTGAGGCCACAGTGCATATACATTCATGCAGATACATAGGACTCTATTTTCTCTAGCACATCTTTTTTTGCTCCTAACTACTTACCAAAACAATAAAAGAGAACAGAACAATAGATGTAGAAACAGAATTGCAATCATGATACATTTGAGACTCAGTACTTCAGCAAAAACATCCTGTTGCTAACTTGAAAAATAGTGCTTAGCACAGAACGTAGCTCCCAGAGATGCTTGATAAAAATTTGCTGATGGGTAGAGTTTTGGGCAAGTTGAAGGGTGTTCTTGTATATATTTGGAAAATATTGCTATACATTTCTCTCTTCTTTTTTCTCCCATAATTGTAGCAGCACATAATTGAAAGTCATCTGACTCACAGGATTGGGAGTGAACCTGGCAGGCCCTGGAACAGATCTTCACTGACTGGCATATGTGTGAGTTAAACCCTCTCTTAATATAAATAGTGTATCTTTATTCAGACAGAGGTGATGTATAAATGCAGCAGAGGAGCGGACACTCTTCCTTCTTTTGATCCCCTCACTTCACCTTAGCTTCCCTTTCTCATTTTAAAGTCTCAAAATATTCGTGTACACTTTATACCCATACTTTCTTTGGTATCTACATATTTTTTAAAACCTTGCAACTTTTCTATCGCTCCCACCACCCCATTGATACAGCTAAGACTTCTTAAAGGCCAAATTGAACCGACATTATGTGGGCCGCAGCCTCCCGGTCTTTATGAAGCACTTAACATTGTAGATCATCCTTTTTTTCTGGAAATTCTGTGCTTTCCAAAATTTAATTCTGACAAATCCCATCTGAACCCCCTTCATATCCCCTTTCTGCCTTCCCATAGATACCTCTAGGTGCTGGTGTTTCCTGGTTTTTCACTTTAGTGCTCTTCCTTTCTCATTTCAATCTGTTTGCTGATGACCAACTTTATCTTTAGCGAAGATTTTTGTTTAGAATTCCAGATCCATATGCTTAGCAGGCTGATGGCATCATTACTGATATCTATCACAGGCATTTCCAACTCAACTTGTTCAAACTATCTCTCCCGTTTGGTCCCATAGCCCCTGTCTCCAACTCTGTGTTTTTTTCTCATTTTAGTTAATGATTCTGTTCTCCAACTGGTTATCCAAGAAATAAATATGTGAATTATCTTATTTCCCCTCTTTCTCTCACTCTCCCTAATGGTTCCACTCAATCAAATGGTTGTTAAGCTCTGCCAGTGCACTTTGTAAACTTTGCTCAATTTTGTTTATCCCCTTTGCTGGTGACGTACTCCACATCCTTGTTATCTCTTTTGTGGACTTTTCCATAGCTTTCCTCTGCACTCCTTTCTGTCAGGGCTGCCCTCTTCTGCATCAGTCTCTACACTGTCGCCAATTTCCTTTTTCTTGAGACGGAGTCTTGCTCTGCCGCCCAGCCTGGAGTGCAGTGGCCGGATCTCAGCTCACTGCAAGCTCCGCCTCCCGGGATCACGCCATTCTCCTGCCTCAGCCTCCCGTGTAACTGGGACTACAGGCGCCCGCCACCACGCCCGGCTAGTTTTTTGTATTTTTTAGTAGAGACGGGGTTTCACCGTGTTAGCCAGGATGGTCTCGATCTCCTGACCTCGTGATCCGCCCGTCTCGGCCTCCCAAAGTGCTGGGATTACAGGCTTGAGCCACTGCGCCCGGCCTCTGTTGCCAATTTCTAAAATTCATACCGGGTCATGTTACTTTCCCCTTTAGAATTCTACAGCAGCTTCCCAGGGTTACTGTTCATACAGCATTTGAGGTCCTTTGTGATCTAACCTCTGCTTAGCTCTGTAGTGTCACCTTCTAATGCGCTGTGTACACATTTCAGCTTCCGATCGTAGTAAAATATTTGTAGCTGATTCACTTTCCTTCCCTTCCTTCCTTTTCTCTTTTCTTCCCAGGTGATTTTTACCTAGGCTTTTATCCTTTTAAATACTATCTCTAAACTGACCATTCTGAAAATTACACCTCTTGTCTCAGACTTCTAGTCATATATTCATCTACTAGATGTCTAATACACATCTCAGACTTAACATGTTCTAAAACACACTCCTAATCATCTCCAAAAAGTTCGTTCTTGCAGTCTTTCCCTTATCAAGATAGAGCAATTCCTTGTTTCTGGTTGGACAAGGCAAAACTTTGGAATCATTTTTGATGTCTCTCTCATATCCCATGTCAAAGTTAGTAAGTAAATTTTGCAGACGCTCTCTTCAAAATATGACTACAGTCGAATTTACCAGTGTGATTCAAGCCACCATCATCTTTTGCTGGTTTGTTATGGCCCCCTAGCTGGTCTTCCTGCACATGTTCTTGTCCTTTTTCAGCCTATTTTTATCAAAGCAGTCACTGTGATCCTATTAGAATGTATGTTAAATCATTTCATTCTTCTGCTCAGAACCGACCAATGACTTCCCATTTCACTCTGTAAAAGGCAGAACCATTTTCAGTTGCTCTTCTTTTTCCAAGAAACGTTCATTTTTTTAGTGCCCACATTAATTAGAATCCTCTGCTTCTTTCTGGCTTCTAAATTTTTCAGAATCCAACTCATTTATCAATTAATGGTACAATATTTTTGTTGCACATTGTTGTATAAAACAGTTACTGTTATTTAACCTTCGATGTGCTTGTCTGTAGCCCAAGTGTACAATATGAACAGTAAAGTAGTACACCTTACATTTCTTTTTATCACTTACATCTTGGCCCATTGTATAAAATCAGCAGTGTTTATTCAAATTATTACTTATATTAACATTACAAAATAAGTGGTGCTAAGCCACAGAATTTTAAATGTATGTATTTCTTGGCATAAACATTAATTTTGGTGGTTCAGTAGTCCTAGACCTTGTTCATCTATGAAGAAGAAATAGCTTCATGTGTATGTTATTAACAATAGCCACAAAGCTGAACTCAAGGAACCAAGTATCAAATCCATCTCTTTTGTCAATATTGGTGTCAGAACCCCTGAAAATATTTCTATTTGTGGCCATATAAATTACCTATCTTCTTGAGATTAGATGAATACCCTATTCCAATAGACCAGCCCTTGGAGAGTTTACTTTTGGCTCTTAACCTTTTAGATATCATAGACTGCTGGAAGATTTGGTAAGAGTTGTGGCCCTTCTCCTCCCCATATGCCTATACACATAACCACTTAATATTTCTAAACTCGAGTTACCAAAATACTATCCATGAATTTTCCAGGATACCATAGATGGACCAAAATATATTTTCCCCTTACTACCATAAATGATTACATTATTTTAGTTAAAGCATATGCTGTGTTTGTTTGTGTCTCAATTTTCATTATTTATAAAAAGAGGAAAAGCTCCTAGTGCCAGTTTAGCACACAGAGGGTGGGCTGAGTCCCTTGGGCACTATGCAAAGTGAAAAGTATAATTTCATCCAAAAGGAGAGTTGAGTTAACAGCAAAGAAGTGTGGGGCTTTTAAACAGTAGTAACTTACCTTATTCAATGGTTATGGTAAATTGAACCAGTTCACCTAGATGCAATGGAATATCACTGAAAGGGAGAATTAGTTTATGTGGATAAACGCTTCATTTGAAAGTAAATAACTTTAGATTTTGGAGCCAGCAGGTCCCTGCTCTACTTTTCTTAATCTGTAAAACAGCTCTTAGCATCAATCTTTCTTTATCCTATGATTAATTAAGCAATGATCTCTTTTAAAGATTTATTTTTTTTTGTAAAAATGGATGGCATGTTTTTAATGAAATTGTAAAATTTAATCAATGTCCTCCAATTCCAACCCCACACAAAAGAATACAACACTGTGTGCAGAGCAAAGATTTTTTGAATCAATCCAAGTTTTATTTTTTATACATCGTTTCTACCCAACAGCAAAAACAAATAAATAAAATAAAGTAAGTTAAAAAAGATTTTCAGGCAGCAAGAAGGAGCAATGCAGTTCTCCTAGATACTCTGGCATTCTAGAAGTCTCAGGGAATGACATGGCCCTAGGCAGGGCTGCCAGATGAGCTTTATAGCTCCCTCCCTAAAGAATGGCTTCTCTTCCTCTTGTATAGCTTTGCCAAAAGCTAACCAACATGTCACATGCTCATTACACCAAGCACATACCCAGGCTGGCTCCAAAGTGTCTAGATTGTTATCTTGCCTGTGTCACTTATGAATCTTGTGAATGCAAATTCATTACATTATATTCACATCTCACCTTCTTCAGTTTCTTCCTCTTCCTCCATTACTGAAACACCAGGGTTTTAGTCTAGGCCCTGCTGCTCACTGCACAGAAAGCCAATCACTGAGACAATGAGTATTGCCAAGGAAGAAGGCTTTAATTTGGTGCTGCAGCTGAGAAGATGACAGGTCAGTCTCCAATCCATCTCCCTGACCAACTAAAAGTAGTGGTTTATATAGCAGGGAAGAAATGCAACCACATGTAGGAAAACAGGAATTAGGGAGGAGTAAGGAAGAGGAGTTGGTCAACAGGAGGCAAGTGGTTAGTTAGGCAGTCATGATGGGTGAAGAGGTCTGATGTCTCACTGGTCAAACGCAGTGATCTGGTGAGTTTCAGATCCTTGATACTATCTGGGAGGCTTGATTGTTGGTTTCCTGACAAGGAAACTCAGATAAGAAAAATGTAACTTTCTCAAGTTTTAAAATTGGGTGGATCAATTTCTGTGTTTATTCAAATAAACCATAAACATCAGCTCTATGGGACAGAGGGGTCAGTTTCACCTCCTCCTCATTATCTCCAACTGCCATTTACAGAGCACCTAAGAGGAACCAGGCACTATACTATTTTTCTTCTCTTTCTTTTCCTCCAGATTTATTGAAAGTATAATTAAAAATAAAAATTACATCTATTCAAGGTATAGAACATGATATGATAGATATAATAAGCCATCAAACTATTATCACAACCAAGCTAATTAACACATCCACCACCTTATATAGTTACCATCTTTTGTGTGTATGGTGAGAACTCTTAACATTTACTCTCTTAGCAAATTTCAAGTCTTCAATACAGTGTTGTTAAATATAGTCACTATGCAGTATTGTAGGTCCCCAGAACTTAATCATTTTAGAAATGAACATTTGTACCCTTTGACAAAATCTCTCCATCTCCCCCAAGCAACAGTCATTCTACTCTCTTCTTCTATGAGTCTGACTCTTTCAGATTCCACATGTAAGTGAAATGACGCAATATTTGTCTTCCAGTATCTGGCCCGTTTTATATACCAAAACACCTTCCAGGTTCATTTCATCAGTATTGTTGCAAAAGACAGAATTTCCTTGTTATTTACATTAGAACTGTATTCTACTGTGTATGTACATATATATATAATATATATTTCATATATAACTTTATACATACTTCATGTAAAATTCATGATTTATGTAAATATATATTTATTTTATATTTCTTTATTCATTTATCCATTGATGGACACTTAAGTTATTGTGAGTAATGCTGCAATAAGCATGGGAGTGCATATAGCTCTTAGATATACTGACTTCATTTCCTTTGGATATATACCCAGAAGTGAGAATGCTTTGTATGGTGGTTCTATTTTTAATGACTTCAGGAACCTCCATAATGTTTTCCATAATAGCTGTATCAATTTACATTGCCACCAGCAGTGTACAAAGTTCACTTTCCTACACACCCTCATCAAGACTTAGCTCCTGTCTTTTTAATAATAGCAGTCATAACAGGTATGAGATGATGCATCTCATTGTGGTTTTGATTTGCATTTCCCTGAGGATTAGTAATGTTGAGCACCTTTTCGTATACCTGTTTGTCATTTTTATGTCTTAACTGGGAAAGGGTCTATTCAAGTCCTTTGCTCTTTTTTTACTTAGGCTATTTTTAATTTTTTTGTTATTGAATTGTATGAGTTCCTTATATATTTTGAATATTAACTGTTTGTCAGATGTATGGTTTACAAATATTTTCTCCCATTCTGTAGATTGCTGTTTCATTTTGTTGATTGCTTCCTTTGCTGTGCAGAGCTTTTTAGTTTGATGTAGTCCCAATTATGTATTTTTGTTTTTACTTGTCTGTGCCTTTGGTGTCATATCCAAAACTTCATTGTGAAGACAAACATCAAGGAGCTTTTTCCCTGTTGTTTCTAGGAGTTTTGCAGTTTCAGGTCTTACATTTAACTCTTGAATATATTTCTTGGGTATGGTGTAAAACAAGGATCCAATTTCATTTCTTTGCATGTGGATATACAGTTATCCTACATAATTTATTGAAGAGACTATCTTTTCTTCTATGTGTATTATTGGTACCTTTGGTAATGATTAGTCAACAGGATATATGTGGCTTTTTTCTGGCCTTTCTATTCTATTCCATTGGTCTATGTGTCTGTTTTTATGCCAACACCATACTGTTTTGATTACTATAGCTATGTAATACAGTTGGAAATCAGCAAGTGTAATACCTCTAGATTTGTTCTTCTTGCTCAAGATTGCTTTGCTATTCAGGGTCTTTTGTTGTTCCACATGAATTTCAAGATTATTTTTTCTATATCTGTGAGAATTGTCATTGGAATTTTGATAGGAATTTATGTAAATCTATAGATCTCTTTGGTTAGTATAGACATTTTAGCAATAATCAAATCGCTCCAACATTTTAACAATATTTTAAATGGTTAGTATAGACATTTTAACACTATTAATTCTTCCAATCAATGAAAAAGGGACATCCTTTCATTGATTTGTGTCTTCTTCAATTTTTTCATCAATATCTTAGAGTTTTCAGTGTACAGATTTTTCACCTCAGTTTATTTCTACATATTTTATTCTTTTTGATGCTACTGTAATGAAATTGTTATTCTTTTTTGGCAACAGTTTGTTTCTAGTGTATAGAAATACAAATAATTTTTCTATGTTGTTTTTGTATTCTGCATTTTTACCGAATTTGTTTATTAGTTCTAATCAGCTTTTCGGTGGTATATTTAGGATTTTCTATATATAAGAAAATGTAATTTGCAAGCAGAGACTATTTAACTTTTTCCTTTCCAATGTGGATGCTTTTTATTTTTTATTTTTTAGCTTAATTACTCTGGCTAGCACTTCCAGTACTATATTGAATGGAAGTCATGAGAGGAAACACCTTTGTCTTTTCAGACTATGATGTTAATTATGGGCTTGTCATATATGGCCTTTATTATGTTGAGGGATATTTTTTCTGTAGTCTTGTTAAGAGTTTTTATCATTAAGAAGTGTTAAACTTTGTCAAATGATTTTTCTGTATGTATTGTGATGATCATATGATTTTTATCCTTCATTCTGTTAACACGATATATTATGTTTATTGATTTTTATATATAAAATCATCCTTAATCTCAGGGATAAATCCCACTTGATCATGGTATGATCCTTTACATGTGTCATTGAATTTGGTTTGCTATTATTTTGTTGAGAATTTTCACATGTATGTTCATAACAATATTAATCTATGGTTTTCTTTTCTTGTAATGTCCTTATTTGGCTTTGGTTTGAGGTAATATTAGCCTTAAAATGAGTTTAGAAGTATATTCTACTCTTCAAGTTTTTGAAAGAGTCTGAGAAGGATTGGAATTAATTCATCTTTAAATGTTTACTAAAATTCACTGGTAAAGCCATCTGGTTGTGTTTTTTTGCTGTTATTGTTGGAGCTCTTTGATTATTGCTTCAATTATATTACTCATTATTGATCTAGATTTTTTATTTCTTCGTTCAGTATTGGCAAGTTATGTGATTCCAGCAGTTTTTCTATTTCTTCTAAGTTATTCAGTGTGTTGGCATATGTGTGTTTCACGCTAGTTTCTTATGATCTTTTGTATTTCTGTGATATCATATTTAATATTTACTCTTTCATTTATAACTTTATGTATTTTAACCTTATCTCTTGGCTTGAAGATTTGTCAATTTTGTTTATATTTTTAAAAAGGCAACTCTTGGCCAGGTGCGGTGGCTTATGCCTGTAATCCCAGCACTTTGGGAGGCCGAGGCGGGCAGATCACGAGGTCAGGAGATCGAGACCATCCTGGCAAACATGGTGAAACCCCATCTCTACTGAAAATACAAAAAAATAAAAAAATAAGGCAACTCTTAGTTTCAATGATCTTTTCAATTATCACTCCAATCTCTATTTCATTTATTTCCATTCCATTGTTTATTATTTTCTTTCTTTTGCTAATTTTGGGCTTAATTTGTTCTACATATTTTAGTTTCTTGGGCTATAAAACTAGATTTTTTTAATTTGAGTTTTTTAAGGTAAGCATTTATTTTTATAAACTTTCCTTTTAGAGCTGCATTTGCTGCATCCCATGAATTTGCATATGTTGTGTTTCTATTTTTGTTTATCTCAAGGTCTTTTTAGATTGTTTCCTAATTTCTTATTTCACTCATTGATTGTTCAGGAGTTCAATTTCCACATATTTGTAAATTTTCCAATTTTCCTCCTGTTATTGATTTCTAGTTTTATACCATTGAGGTAGGAAATGATACTTAATATTATTTCAATGTTTTTAATTTGGTAAGACTTATTTTGTGGACTATCATGTGATCTATCCTGAAGAATGTTCTTTGTACACTTGACAAGAACGTGCATTTTTCTGCTGTCTGATAGCACATTCTGTATTTATCTGTTAAGTCTATTTGGTCTATCAGTGTTATTTATGTCAACTTTATCTTTATTGACTTTCTATTTGGATAATCTATCCAATGTTTAAAGGGAATTATTAAAGTCCCTTACTGTTGTTGTTTTGCATTCTATTTCTCCCTTCAGTTTTATTAGTATTTGTTTTATTATATTTATATTCTACAATATTGGGTACCTATATGTTTACAATTTTTATACCTTTTGATGAATTGATCCCTTTACCATTATACAGTGACCTCATTTGTTTTTTGCAATAGGTTTTTACTGGAATTCGTTTTTTTTTTTGAGACAAAGTTTTGCTCTTCTTTCCCAGGCTGGAATGCAATGGCATGATCTCGGCTCGCTGCAACCTCCACCTTGGGGGTTCAAGTGATTCTCCTGCCTCTGCCATCCAAGTAACTGGGATTACAGGCATGTGCCACCATGCCCAGCTTATTTTGTATTTTTAGTAGAGATGGGGTTTCAGCATGTTGGTCAGGCTAGTCTCAAACTCCTGACCTCGGGTGACTCACTTGCCTCAGCCTCCCAAAGTGCTGGGATTACAGGCATGAGCCACCATGCCTGGCCTTGAAATTCTATTTTGTATTATACACATATAGTCACCCCTGCTCCCTCTTCATTGCTAATTGCCTGGAATATCTTTGTTACATCCTTTTGCTTTCAACCTATATGTGTTCTTAAAGTAAGCTTCTTGTGGGCAGCGATTGTTGGACTTTGTTTTCATTTTTAATCCATTCAACCGCTCTGCCTTTTGATTGGAGAAAAGAATTCATTTATGTTAAAGCAATTATTGGTATACAAGAACTTACTATTGCCACTTTGTTAATTGTTTCCTATTGTTTTGTGGTTCTTTTGCTTCTTTTATCCTCTCTCATGTCTTCCTTTCTTTTTCTTATTTTTCTTTTTTTTATTATACTTTAAGTTCTAGGGTACATGTGCACAACATGCAGGTTTGTTACATATGTATACTTGTGCCATGTTGGCGTGCTGCACCCATTAACTTGTCATTTAGGTATAACTACTAATGCTATCCCTTCCCCTCCCCCCTCCCCACGACAGGCCCCAGTGTGCGGTATTCCCCTTCCTGTGTCCAAGTGTTCTCACTGTTCAATTCCCACCTATGAGTGAGAACATGCAGTGTTTGGTTTTTTGTCCTTGCGATAGTTTGCTGAGAATGATGGTTTCCAGCTGCATCCATGTCCCTACAAAGGACACAAACCCGTCCTTTTTTATGGCTGCATAGTATTCCATGGTGTATATGTGCCACATTTTCTTAATCCAGTCTGTCACTGATGGACATTTGGGTTGATTCCAAGACTTTGCTATTGTGAATAGTGCCGCAATAAACATATGTGTGCATGTGTCTTTATAGCAGCATGATTTATAATCCTTTGGGTATATACCCAGTAATGGGATGGCTGGGTCAAATGGTATTTCTAGTTCTAGATCCTTGAGGAATCACCACACTCTCTTTCACAATGGTTGAACCAGTTTACAATCCCACCAACAGTGTAAAAGTGTTCCTACTTCTCCACATCCTCTCCAGCATCTGTTTTTTCCTGACTTTTTAGTGATCGCCATTCTAACTGGTGTGAGATGGTATCTCATTGTGGTTTTGATTTGCATTTCTCTGATGGTCAGTGATGATGAGCATTTTTTCATGTGTCTGTTGGCTGCATAAATGTCTTCTTTTGAAAAGTGTCTCTTCATATCCTTTGCTCACTTTTTGATGGGGTTATTTTTTTCTTGTAAATTTGTTTGAGTTCTTTGTAGATTCTGAATATTAGCCCTTTGTCAGATGAGTAGATTGCAAAAATTTTCTCCCATTCTGTAGGTTGCCTGTTCACTCTGATGGTAGTTTCTTTTGCTGTGCAGAAGCTCTTTAGTTTAATTAGATCCTATTTGTCAATTTTAGCTTTTGTTGCCATTGCTTTTGGTGTTTTAGACATGAAGCCCTTGCCCATGCCTATGTCCTGAATGGTATTGCCTAGGTTTTCTTCTAGGGTTTTTATGGTTTTAGGTCTAACATTTAAGTCTTTAATCCATCTTGAAATAATTTTTGTATAAAGGGTAAGGAAGGGATCCAGTTTCAGCTTTCTACATGTGGCCAGCCAGTTTTCCCAGCACCATTTATTAAATAGGGAATCCTCTCCCCATCTCTTGTTTTTGCCAGGTTTATCAAAGATCAGATGGCTGTAGATGTGTGGTATTATTTCTGAGGGCTCTGTTCTGTTCCATTGGTCTATATCTCTGTTTTGGTACCAGTACCATGCTGTTTTGGTTACTGTAGCCATGCAGTATAGTTTGAAGTCAGATAGCGTGATGCCTCCAGCTTTGTTCTTTTGGCTTAGGACTGTCATGGCCATGTGGGCTCTTTTTTGGTTCCATATGAACTTTAAAGTAGTTTTTTCCAGTTCTGTGAAGAAAGTCATTGGTAGCTTGATGGGGATGGCATTGAATCTATAAATTACCTTGGGCAGTATAGCCATTTTCATGATATTGATTCTTCCTATCCATGAGCATGGAATGTTCTTCCATTTGTCTCCTCTTTTATTTCATTGAGCAGTGGTTTGTAGTTCTCCTTGAAGAGGTCTTTTACATCTTTTGTAAATTGGATTCCTAGGTATTTTATTCTCTTTGAAGCAATTGTGAATGGAGTTCACTCATGATTTGGCTCTCTGTTTGTCTGTTATTCCTGTATAAGAATGCTTATGATTTTTGCACATTGATTTTGTATCCTGAGACTTTGCTGAAGTTGCTTATCAGCTTAAGGAGGTTTGGGGCTGAGACGATGGGGCTTTCTAAATATACAATCATGTCATCTTCAAACAGGGACAATTTGACTTCCTCTTTTCCTAATTGAATAACCTTTATTTCTTTCTCCTGCCTGATTGCCCTGGCCAGAACTTCCAACACTATGTTGAATAGGAGTGGTGAGAGAGGACATCCCTGTCTTGTGTCAGTTTTCAAAGGGAATGCTTCCAGTTTTTGCCCATGAATTTGAATATACATTTACCTTTACTGGTGAGCTTTCTATTTTTATGCTGTTACTTAGCATCCTTTTATTTCAGCTTAAAGAGCTCCATTTAACATTTCTGGTAAAATAGATTGAGTGGTGATAATCTCTCCCAATACAAAATAATACTATAGCCAGCTTATTTGGCAGTTCTTTTTTTCCCCAGTACTTTTAGTATATCATTTTACTCCCTCCTGGCCTACAAGGTTTCTGCTGTGAAATCAGATGGTACTCTTACAAAGGCTTATTTGTAGGTGATGAGTCTCTTTTCTTTTGCTGCTTCCAAAATTTGCCCTGTCTTTGAATATTGACAATTTCATTATAATGTGTCTTAGGATTATCTTCTCTGAGTGGCTCTTACTTGAGGACTTTTGTGGTTCATAAATACCTCCCTAAATTTGGAACATTTTCAGCCATTATTACTGGAAATAAGCTTTCTGCCCTCCTTTTTTTCTTATCCTTCTGGGACCCCTGTAACATATATATTTGTTCATTTGAGGTATCCCATAGGTCTCATACACTTTCTTCACATTTTTTCATTCTTTCTGTTCCTTTAATCTACTAATTTCAAATGACCTGTGTTCTCATTGATACTTTGCTCTGCATGATCAAATATGCTGTTGAAGCTTTCTATTGAATATTCTGTTTCTGTTATTGTATTCTTCAGCTCTAGGATTTCTGCTTGATTTTTAAAAGTTTTCTATTTTTTTCCTATTAACCTTCTCATTTCATTCATCTATTATTTACCTGGTCTTGTTTAGTTCTTGATCCATATTCTCTTGTGTCTCACTGAGCTTCTTTGAGTTGACTGTTTTGAACTATTCATTAGGTAACTCTTAGATTTTTATTTTTGGGGAGTTGGTTATTGGAGCTTTATAAGTTTCCTTTGGGGATGACATATTTGCTTGATTCTTCATAACCTGTGTAGTCTTGTATTAGTTCATGTGCATTTGAAGAGGTAAACATCCATTGAAGTCTTCATAGATTGGTTTTGGATGGTAAATAACTTCCCCTGTTGGACCCGTGGGCTAATGAGATTGACCTCTATGATGGCAGTAGAGTGCACATATAGCTGGATCACATGGTTGCTGCTGGGTCTGCAGTAGAGTCTACAATTGGCAGGCCTATTATCAGAAGTTTGGAAAGTTGTGGATCCTACCTGGTCTCTCAATAGATAGCATTGCTTTCAGGACCTTGGTCAGTATAGCTGATGCTGGAGCAGGGTCTGCAGTTGGGTCTGCAGATGCCAGGCCTGTTACCAGATGCATACATGGGTGTGGCTCCTATTAAGTCCTGAGAAGGACTCCCATTGGTTCACTTGGTGGGTCCCTATGTAGGCATGATTGACCCCACACTGTTGTTGAGAGATGATGAATCTGAATCACAGGGGTGTGTTAAGATCTCCAGCCAAACTAATTTCAATGGGCCTGTCTCAGGGTGCATACAAGAGGCGCTCCTACCAGTGCACTTTTGTTTGTGGATAGCTGCAAAATTATTGCTGCCTAGGATATTTAAAGGGGGCAACTTCTTATTTCACCATTTTGTTAATATCTTACCTAAGATTTCAAAAAATATTATTATATTATCAGCTCAACCTTGCAAATGGGCTATTATTAATCTAATGTTACAGTTGAGGAAACTGAGGCTAAATAAAAAGGTTAAGTAATTTTTCTTAGGTCTTTAGTAAATTGTGGCTAGTGGACTGAAGAGAAGTTAAGAAACAGTTATGTGAAGACGAACACAGATCAGGAGGTGGCAAGTGGGAGGAAGACTATGAGAGAATTAAACGTGTTCTATGAAGCTGGGGACAAATATGATTCCACTAAAAGGAAATCTTGTAAGTGGAAAGGAAAATGTAAGTGTGTATTAACCTTGTTTGAAAAATAGAACTATTAGGGCAGAATGCAATCCTATTTACAAAGAAACGAGAGCTGACAGTTTCTCCTCTTTATCACTGTAAGCATGAAAAGGCTATTTCTTACCTCTCCACATGAGCTCTTCTTCTTGCATGCTTACTCAGAGAGTTAGCTCTGCACAGAGAGGGTGATGAAGTAGGACAGCTGGAGCAAGGATCCAACTACTCCACCATTGTCCGGAGTAATTCTTCTCTTGTCCCATGTTTCATATTCCATGCCAGAATGTTTCCCTGCAAGTATCCCAGTCCACGTCCTTGATGGCGTTTTGCTGTGCTTTGAGCTTGTCTTTTTAGAAGGGGGCATCCTACCTTTCACCACATTGACTACATTTATTCCTGCACCTGAGAAGTCTTCTGATCATTACATTTGATTCATATCATCTCAGTAATGTGTTAGTGCCCACATAGGTTGGCAACCTGAGCAACTCTCCAAAGGCCTAAACCTTAAATCTATTTCTCTTTCTAGACAGTCACTAATACAAACATTCATTCCACAATCATTATCATTTATTCCCTGCTCTAATCTTTATGAACACAATAGTGAACAAAATAGGCATCACCCCTTTACATGTGAACTTTACACACTTCCTCTATCTCTCTCATTCTGAGGAATAATGGGAAAAAGGAAATTAAGTATTCATTCTATGTCAATCAAGGACATCTTTTCTACATATGAAGAAAGAAACAAGATCACATCAAACGACATTGTTTCCCTTAATCACTTTTATCACTTAAATTTTAATTGTAGCCTTTTGTACTATATCAACAGGCAGAAAGAAGTGGATGTGACAATTTTTGGCTCAAATCAGCCTTCCTAGATTAAAATGTGTATACCTTACCTTCCCAATAGAGACAATGAGTCTCTCCTCACCAAGTTGCTTGGATCAAACCCACTCTTGAGTCTCTAGGGCTCAGGGGAGTTCAGTGGGCTAATAGGCAATCCCAGTTGAACCTTGGCAGACCTTCCCATCAAACCTCAGGGGTTGCTGGATTTGTAATACAACTCCAAAGGCATTTATGAATCAGCTGCAGTGGAAGTGTTTGCCTGTGGCATTTTTCCAAGACCCTATTAGAAGTCTCTCAGAAGAGCCTGACAACACATATTATAAAGGCTGAAAAAGGATGATTATGGTCTGCCATTTGAAGAATCTAGACATGGACTACACATCCAGTTTTCTACATTATAGATGAAAATGCAAATGCCCTTAAATATAAGCTGTCCATCCAGTACCATCTACTGTATATTGGCTGCAAATACAGTGAAGATGTTTGTAATCATCTCAACTCTTCCATGGGATATTGGTAAACTTAAATGATGGAAAGCTCATATTCTGGTACAAATTTGGTATCCTAACCATATCAATTCCTGACTTAATGCATCATCTTTCATTAAACAGTATGACTAGCCACTGAGAAAGACTTATCTTCTGATGTTGATATGTGCTTTTAGAATAGACATACCCTAACCGTGTTAAGCAGCCTGAATCTGAGAACTTTAATGCATTGACAGAATGCTGCCAAGAAAGAAAGAAAGAGAAAGAGAGAGAAGAAAGAAAGAAGGAAAGAAAAAGAAAGAAAGAGAAAGAGAGAAAGAAAGATAAAGAAAGAAAAAGAAAGAAAAAATAAAGAAAGAAGAAAGAGAAAGAAAGAAAAAAACTGTTTCTTATGAAGACTGATGGAGAGTTTTAACACTTGCATAGGAGAACAAGGCAATGAGAAAAGACAAATTATGGTTGAGTGGTGCTCAAGTTAAGCAGAAAAACTTTGGGAAAAACATTCTTTTCAACCCTCAGTCCTGCTTTATTAGACTATAACTAATTATAAATAAATGAATAGATTTTTAATCTCAAAGTTGTGTAAATATAATTTTTCCCCTCGCTGTAAAGAAAATATAAAGAAAATAAGCCCCTTTCTGAAACAGCATACCTTCTACAAAGATGTTATGAGATGAAATAGACACAGTCTTTTGGGGAGATCCCAAAAGATGATTAATCTCACATATATTGTGAGGCTGCTTTTAGGCACAAAATAGTTCGTGCTCTCTATGGTCAATTTCAGATTTGCTTAAGCAGAGTTACTAAAGAGGGGTAAGGAAATCATATTTGATACATGAGTAGGGAGAAAGGTAAAGAAATTGCCCAGAACTATTATATGTTGAAAAAACATAGTTCTGAGAGCAGCTGGAGGGAAAACCGCTGCCATGCGGATTACTGACATTGTAATTTCCTGGTTTTCAGTTTCAAGTTGGCACTGTGTCCAAGCTGACAATGTGTTTACTTCTTGATAGTCAAGATACTTAGTTAAATACTGGTGGTTTCATTCTTAGCCATTTAAAACGTGTACAAATTCACTCAGCCCCTGACTCCCCTTCACAAATATATCTGTGTTGGTGTATTTCTTATTTCCTTCTTCCTTCTATGTTCCTAATCAATTTTCTTTCATCACCTGTAGGACATCAATCCAGTGGTTTATCTCTTTTACTTGTCCCTTCAATGATTCCTCACTGGAGGATTTTTTCCCATGAAGCTAAAAAAAATACACTAAATTCATGCATTCCAAAACAGTCAATGATAAATGTACAAAATAGTGACAAGTGGAAAGGAATACAGAGCTGTATATGTAGAACGAACTCAACGTCAAAAAAAAAAAAAAATTGCATAGAACAGTCTTGAAGCAAATAGAACAAAACTTTAGTATTCTCTGAGTCATGGGATTTTAGCTGAATTTCATTCTTCACACTTTCTCATAGCCTCTAAACTTTGTACAAATTAACATACATTATTATTTACAGAAAGAAAATTTTAAAAATACGTTTGGGAAGACTTATAGTATTATGTAATATTTATCCAGCCAAGCAAATATCTGTATTTATACCATTTCTTCAGTTTCTGTTAATTCCTCAACTCACCACTATCTGAATTCCATCTTCCCTGCTTCACAGAGAAGCTCTGGTTGATTCAGGCTAACCTTCATTCTTGCCAAATTAAAGGACTATCAATCCTTGTCATGAGGAATTCCACTGCTGCATTTGCCTTTGTTGACATCTTTCTTCACTTAAAACATTCTCCTCCCTTAATTACCATTCATACCTTTGGGTCTGTCTCCATCATGATACCCTCTTTCTCCTCTAATTCCTTAAATGCTGAGACATTTTAAAAGGCTTAGTCATAAATAGGCTGCTTTTCTCTCTCTTTTCGCCCTCCCAGGGCAATACCATTCACACAAATACTGTAGATTATCCAATGCACATATGCTGGCCAATCTGAAATCCCTAGTTCTTATTCTGATCTAAACTGTTTTAAAGTTTAGGGGAAATAAATGTACTTCATGTACATAGTAAGAGATATAGTAGCCATTTTAAAGAACACATTTAGTAGATTTTACAATATAATATATTTTGTACTTCAGACAGAAGTTTGAACTTGTACATACAGGATAGTTCTTATCATAGCTAACTGGGAAAAATATACTCAGATACAATCACATAACAAAAACTCAAAGAAGATGTGTATTTTCACATTTGGTTTTATTGGTGCTTACGTGGTAGATTTTACATTTCAATAAAACTGTAAATAAAACTGAAAGAATGCAAATGCAATACAACAAAAATACTCCAAAATAAAAGCAAAAATTTGTACTATCACTTGAAGAGAAAATTATTATGACAAGTGCTGTAGATAACTGATTATTTTATTGGTCGCATATAATCTTACAGTGAGTGATAATCAGACATTCTAAAATATCTAGTGAAATTTTATAAATGGTAATGACACATTAGCTTGAATTTTTTCTTTTTTCTGTTTCTTTATCTCTCAAGGATGTCCAAAGCATTAGAAAATCAAATAATAATGTACAGTTATCAGGCACTCACTTGGCAAATGGTTAAAGAATGATAAAAAGTGCTAATATATCCATTGGATTGTTGAAAAATTAACTAAGAAATTAAATTCCTACTTGGTGTAATTAGTCTTTGTACTGCTAGTTCTTTAAAACAGAGATGTCATTTCTTTTCAGGAGCCTTGTGCCATTCACAGTGCCCTAGATTGTGAGTTAACAAACCTGGTTCAAAATTGGGCTCTGCCTTAGAATTTATGTGAATTCTGGCAAGTCATTTTTACTCTCTGAGCCTCATGTTCTCCAACTGTAAAGGAGGGAAGAATACAGCAGTATTGTTGTGGAACAGTGCATGTAGAAGCAAAATCACTCTGTCAAACACTGTGTGGAATGGAAAGTCCATTGAATTTCTTGAAACAATCATTAAATTCCTAATTTAAAAGGAATAGAGAGTATAACTTTCGCCCCGGGATAGGATTAATGGATGTTTAAAAAGTACAAAAAAAGTACTTTCTGAGGTTTTTACAAAGAGCAGTATTTTTGCTCTTAACTTTTCACAGGTCTTGTACAAGCAGCTCTGATTAAGTGTGTACTGGCACATTCACCCAGAGAGGGTAGATCTGGGATCACTCTCAGCTTCTAAGGTCTGGGGACCTTGGTGTGCATTTATTTCTTCATTCAACGGTTATTTAGTGAGACTTATTGTATGCCAGCAACTAGTAGATACTGAGCATAGTGTTGGACAAAAACCTTATGTTATTATTTACTCTTCTATTTGCTAACTGGAAAATCTTGGGTCAGTCGCTTAAACTACCTGGCTATCAGTTTCCTCAGGCTTAAAATGAAATGAGATAAATTATTTTTCTACTCTGTTTCTATAATCCTAGAACTGATTAGGAGGTGAGATACTTTCTAAAATATTAATATGTTCCTTTAATTATTCTCCTTCTACATATATAATTTATTTTTTAAATGTTTTAGAAAACATTTGGAAAATCAATGTTTAACTTAGGCTATTTGGAAATCTTAAACACTAATATGCTTTTTCTTTTGCTCTTCATAAGTTTCTTTTGGAAGTAAGTGTGTAAGTAATGAATAAAACATCTAACTGCATATGTGTGCAGATGCAAATAGAATTAGGCATTTCATAGCTGGTTGGAGCAAGAATTCCTATTCTGTCTCTCTCTTCACTTACACTGCTGCTTGGAAAAGGCAGGCAGAGAGAGACATTTCATATCCATGGCTAGTCAAAAAGTGACTGTTTTCTGGGGATGGGAAGACAGTAATGACATCCTCTAACTCTGGAAAACGTTACCACCAGAAGTTTAAGATCTGAGACAATCTGGGAGAATCACTGGAGATTTACCATAAACCCCAAGGACCATCCTTGAGGCAGCAGAAATTATCTGGAGTCTGAAGAGCACTTCTACCTGCAAAGGACATTCTTCCTATGGAGAAGATTGTATCTTTACCCACTGTTACTGTATGATACGGTCCCAAACAATCAGTACAAGTGGGGAAGTTTCTCAGGTTTCACAACTCAGCATGAGATAAGATGGCAGAATTAATCAAAGTGAAAACATAGTATATGTCACTGGAATTAATAAGTTTTTAAAGTTATTTGAATAGTCTGTGGAAATCTGGATTTGTGTCACTGACATGTACTCCTTTCTGGTGATCTGAATACTACTGGAGGGTTAAATTCAAATTTTGAGCTCATATTTAAAAGCAAGCTGAAAACACATAAAAGTCCCAACATTTCTGTTTTTATAAATTTTTATATCTGGGACCATATAATGTTGAAAACAGAAGGGAAAGATAAAACATACATCTTTGCATGTTTTAACAATTCTAAATGAGAAATTAATGTTCACTAAAACCTTTTCTATAAAGAGACAGACCTAAAAGTGATAAAAAGAAATAGCATTGGAAGGCGGCGGGAGCAATGTCATGTATCTAGTGTTGTATTTTACACGTTATCTGCCAGTATGGTTGCACCGCAAATTTATTGAAGCTGGTGCCCATCGTACCCTGTGCGTCTCATTTTTAGAACAATCATTTATGGGTGTGAGAGGATGCCTAGGAGAGCATAAGGGTTCTGTGTCAATCAAAGCTAATCACTGGTACAGGCAGAGGGTTTTGTTGGCCTCCATGCTCTAAGCCGTGCTTCCACATCTGTGTTTGAAGAGATTAGAGAGGTGCTTCATACAAGAACTGTATTAGTTAAAGCTGATCGACAGTATTTGGAATAAATCATGAAAAAGTTGAGTGCCAGAAGGGAAGGCATGGCAAGTGGGAGATTGAAACTGACGAAGACTAAATCCCTCCTCCCTTTCCCCCAATTTGTATTTGGGGTTTGCTCACTGGAGGGCATACCAGGTGCCATGCTGTTGCCACTTCCTAGCAAACACGCAGCAGCTCAGCCAACAAGCCTGGCGCCAATGCTCTCAGCGACATGCTCACCACACTTTGGCAGAGGGTTCCAGTTTTATTTGAGGTGCTTCACGGAAAACAGATTAGCCCAAGCCAGTAAGTGTGATTTTAGGACCAAGGATGGGAAAGAATGAAAAGTGAAAAGGATCCCAGCAACAATGAACACCAAAGCCCCTCTCTGTTTGCAGCACTCTTCTCCCTGCATGAAGGCCATACACGGGCAAATAAATTATGAGTGACAAGTATTTGAACCAATAAAGAGGGCACTATATTTTATATGCAGTAAATTTAATTCCAGATTGTGTTTCACCTCAGCAGGGTGACATGTTTATTGCCAGTGAAAGATGAAAGCCGAGGGAGTTAGAGACAAGCGTCAGCAGTTCTAGTGGGCACCCGCAAAATGAAGATTTGACAGACCAGTGGCTGAGCCCTTGAAATGAAATGCCAGATCAAATTTTACCCCAAAGAGGTCAGATGTACTGTCGTGCCCCCAAACTCGCAATACCAGCTGAATAAATGAGCCAGGTTCAGCTGAGAGCAGGAGGCCAAGAGCATGCTCCGCGAATTTCTGCTCACAGGATCATCAGCTTTTCCAAGTGCAGCAAGCCTGGGAGTGCCGGATGAGGTGTATCTGAGGGAGGATGTGAAGTGCTGCTGCCTCCATGGGGCTCTAAGTGTCATTTTAAAAATCTATTAAACAGATCGAAAAGTAGAAGTGAGTCTAAATTGATCTGCCCGTCTCTCAATTTCATCCTACAAGCGCTCAGCTCAGGTGTTCAATTTATTGAACCATAACCTCTTTTTAAACAATCAGCATCAACACACAATAAATATGCTCTGCAAGGGCAATATTTACATGCATGACTCATTGTTTTGGAAGATTTATTTATGGGGGAACTGACCAGCAATTATATTGGAGTTCCTTTGGCAGACTGTGGCACAGTGGCATGCGGGCATGGTTCTGGTTACTGCAAAAAGTAAGCACATTGAAAGAGACTAATTCTTTTTTTTTTTTCCTACAAAACAGACCCTATGTCCTCATTGCAAGTGTGGGGAAGATTTTACGTTGTAATCTATACATGACTTCACTCTTCATCTAGAAAAAAAAAGGAAAGAAAAATAAAAGTAAAAGAATGAAAATAAAGAGAAATGAAAAGGGTCTGGTCTAAGGAAAGTATGTCCATGAAGAGTTTACCAGATAATTCCTATAGTGATGTTGATTTATGTAAAATAACCAATCTTTCTTTTCGTCACTTACAAAACAAGTTCTATTATCCAATATATGGATTGGGCTAGTCAAGTGCTTTCAAACTCATTTGGGTAGACATAGTGTCATCAACTCTTGAATCAATCAGAAGGGTTAACATTTTAATCAGTTCCTTTCACTGACTCTGCCCTGTAGGGAAGACAGTAGAATCTACCATGTATTTAACTTCGCTTAAATGTATTTTAAGCATGCTTCTCATAGTTCAGTGTCATAAAGATGAAAATGTAAAATTTCTGGACCTTGTAATTTCAGAGTTACTTTCTCTCTGTCGTGACTTACTTTGTACATCTTCTCTTTACTTTGTACATCTTTTACATATTATTACTGAAGCTGTGGAGAACATGTGTTCTCATGCCTGGATGGAGGCCTGGGAATTCGAATGATGTTATAAGCCCCACCTCATTGATCTTTGGAGCTTTAGATGACGGACTTGCTTCCTGTTAGAGTGACCTCATATTTGGTGAATGGAGCTCTGGAGCAGGAGCAAGGGAACCTGGACTCCTGGTGGTACCCTAAGATACAAGAACACTTGTGATATAAGTAAGAACAGCTACAATGAACAGTAATTGCCTCTCTAGTACTCACTCCTTGAGTATATTTTGAGAGTGAATGATGGTCTGAATGTGTTCAAATTTTGTAAGATTTTAAAATGAGAGTTGTTGTACGAAGGACACTTTCACACACAGATGAAAGGCACTTAATTGTGGAGCTTATAGCCATTCGATCACCATTGCTAATACCGTACTCCAGCATTGTTTTCTGACCACCAATTTATTCTAGTTATTCAATCCCTTTTCTATGTTCTCCCATGTAGCCTAGTAGTGGAGCATTCTTAAGCTCATTTTCTCTGTGCTGCTCAAGTATTCCAGAAGTCTGTCTTTCATCACATTGATTGCATCTCTCCTTCCCGTAGGTTCTATGTGCTCTGACCTTCTGTATCTCTATGTTCCCCACTGTTTTCTCCGTTTTCCTTTCCAGGCTTCTTTGTCTGTTCTTTTAAGCCCTCCCGTGTGAGCTGTGCTTAGAATAGAGTCCCATTTGTCTGACATATGCCCTTCCTTTTGGCCCAAGAGCCCTCAAAGACTCCACAGGCTTTCAAAGCCATACAGCATGTGTTCCTGCCAAATTAATCTATTGAGTTTGTTTTCCTTTTAGCAGCTCATAATTATTGATCCTACTTATAATTCATTATACGTTCTTGGGATAAAAGAAAGGTAGGAGGATTGGTACGTTCCACACAACTGAAAATAATACTGATGTGAAAAGAGAAATGTTATTTGACTCAAGAACGGTCAAATTTGTTATAATCATTAATGTACAAGACTTCCAATACATTTTAAAGTTAGAATGAACGAATTTCACATCATGGACACATGATCTATTCTTATCCTCTTTTATTCTGTTCATCCTGCAACCCTGTTGTCAAGTACTTTTAACACCTTCTCTCACATTCCTCTTAGATTTGTTTTTGCTTTTCAAATCCACAGCCAACTTCAACATTCAGGTGTTTTTCACTCTAACCCAGGCTACCTCAGGGACCTTCTAACCAGGGCATGAAACCTTTCTCTCTGTACCATGGTTTCCTGGAATCTGTTTCCTTTGTGTCTCCCCTGTAAAATTAAATTCAAACTACTTGTCATTCTGTTTAAAATCCTCCATTCTCTCACCATCTCAAACCCACTAACCTGACATTAGGTGTATGGTGTAATTATTGGAGGCTCAGTTTCCTCTTAAATGTTTGCACTGCCACAGTTTTTTTTTTTTAAGATAGTGATAAGGCATGTATAATATTTACCATCATGCCTAGCACAAAATAGGTGCTCGATAAATGACACTTTATTATTTATTATGACAAATGGTCCTTCCGTTTCTACCTAGCTAATCTTTACCTTCTTCATAGAAGACGACTTCACATTCCTGTCCATCACACTTTGTTCATGCTTTTTTTTTTTTTTTTTTTTTTTTTGAGATGGAGCTTTGCTTTTGTTGCCTAGGTTGGAGTACAATGGCGTAATCTCGGCTCACTGCAACGTCCACCTCCTGGGTTCAAGCAATTCTCCTGCTTCAACCTCCCTAGTAACTGGGATTACCGGTGCCCACCACACCCAGCTGACTTTTGTATTTTTAGTAGAGACGGGGTTTCACTATGTTGGCCAAGCTGGTCTCAAACTCCTAATCTTAAGTGATCCACCTGCCTCAGCCTCCCAAAGTTCTGGAATTACAAGCGTGAGCCATTGTGCCCAGCTTGTTCATGCTTTTATAGGTATTTTCTTCTCTTCTTCTCCATCCATAAGACCTGCCTTCAATGTCCCCTCCTGCTAGAAACCTCTCTCATCAAGTACTTTCAGTGTCTGCATGCCAGGAAGAGAATTAATAGACATTAGGGCAGCTTTGTAGGTTATGTTTAGAGTAATCCTATGTAGCTCCTATAATTTAGGATTATAGTTTGGAAGAATACCCAAATCTGTTTAATAACAACTTCTGCTGAATTATGCTAAATGTCCTATGCATATTTTCTTACTTAAGTTCTAGCATTTCTAGCATCCTTTAAGGTCCAATTAAATGTCTACCTCCACTTTTTCCTGACCTTGTCCACTAGGTGATCTTTGATGATCTTCGGTCTCAGGGGAAGTGATTGTTTATTAATCCTTAATTTATTGAATCACATGGTATTAAATGTTGTGGTTGAACATGCTCATTTCATATATGTCTTAATGAAAGTGGAAAGGGGAGGGTACAGTTCAATCTGATAAATGTTTGCTGAAGTTCTAGAAGGCCCCAAGTCTGGTGGTGGAAGTGGTAAAACACAGTGGCCTCTAGCTGACAAATACTTACATTTCAGAAGGACTGGGGACAGCTGTGAAAGGAGAATGACACGGTAAAATGATCACGTATAAGATAATTCATAAATGCGAGTTGGCTGTTCAGGTTTATTGGACTACCAATGAAAAGATATGGAAGAATTTCAATTTCACTCTACTTGTATTATAATATATTTAAGTTTTCAAATAGACAACATTATTTCAAAAATATTTAGTTATGTATCATAGTGTCCCTAAATTGTATATGGTTAGTGAATATTTGTGGAATGAATAGAAAAGCAAATGATATGTGGTTACATTTTTTTCCATATAATTGTTTTTTTTTCATTTTTATTGATCTTAGAAAAGTCTACAGCATCTGAATTCTATAGTATGTGTTTCTCTCCTACAGTGTGAGTCACTGGTATGGTAATCTGTAGAACCTGAAATTGATTATAAATGAGTCAAAGTTGAACTGAATTTGAATGGACAGTAGTTGAGTTGAGACCAAGGAAATAAACAAGAGAAAGAGTTGCAATTACAGTGTAAAAATGAGCATTTTAGAGCAATGTTGAATAAAAATATTGCCTGGGATAGCAAAGTTCAATTGTGCTTACACTGCTAAGATTTTTTTAGCTCTTCATCTATATACTCTTCCTCCAGAAGGTGTTAATTGATGTTGGCATTGAATCTTTTGAAGCAGTGGGAATTCATACTTTAAAATGTCCAATTAGCTGCAAAAATGAGTGATGGAATGGGTAGCTGAATATTTTTAAAGGCTGAGAAACACCTTCATTTGAGGGCATCTAAAACACTGCCCCAAATCAGCCTCCAAGGATCTTTCCTTCAACTTTTGCTTTATCTCTTTGTACGGAGGCTAGGATAGCAACATACAGCCCCCAAAAGGAGAATTCTTACAATTTTCTTCAGAATGCCAAGTGGTATAGTGAATGATAAATAACCTTTCTGTAACAAGCAGCCCTTTTTTCCCCCACTGGAACAAACTGTTCAACTCTATTTGAATAAAAAGCCCACACATATATCAAATTAAACAAAATAGCATTGTTCCAAATACAGATCAGGCAGTCTTCCCAGACTTGTGTCAGTAAAATTTCATAGCACTCCACACCATTGTATAGAAGCTCTCTTTCTCTTCTTCTTTATGTGTGAATGCAGAATCACTATTCCTAGACAAAGAAATGCAGACAGAGGCTATGTTCCCCATGCAGTTGAATAAAATAAAGGTCCAACAAGGGACTTCGATGGCAAGAAAAAAGAATGCACCACTGAAAATACAGGTGGAGACAGTACTGCACAACCATATTAAGGGCAATTGATTAGCAAGAAGTTATTTTGCTTATTGCCAGGACAAATATTTCCACATTTGATGAGGCATAACTCTGGGCAGATCCTAATGAACCAGGAAGCTAATTGTGTGCTGTGTATGTGAGACTGGATGGAGGCAGTTGTGTACTGGGGCCGTCTTCACCAACTCGTAAGGCTGACTATCACATTTTTAGGATTTTGTAAGCCGTTTTTATATAAAGCCAGTATTAACAATTAATTTTTAAAAAGTATTTAATCTTAAAATTCAATAAATTATATTAAAAATAACAGTAGCACTCCAAATTTATTACTTCTTATCTTACTACATTTTGCTCTAATCTGTGCTTTTGAAGTTATTTGCATCTATTGTGTCTACATGAATGGTTATTCTATGGAATGATGATACTTCGTGCTTGTTCCCCACTCTGCATTCAGTGGTATCACACTGACAGCTTGGAATTAGCCCACATTACAAATCAGGGTTATTGCTTGTATATTTTTTCCCCAAGAGAGCTGATTTTTAAACATTTATCAGCACACTGCTTTGGCTGGAAGCTCTCTGAGAACAGACATAACTTCCCATGCAAACTTAGACTGCTTAGTGAACAGGAATTTGGGCAGGGACTGCCTTCAGTACTTCAGGGTTAAGAAGAAACGTCTGTGCAGGACTTACCGGTGCCCTGGGGTAGAGTGTGCATGTTGTGCTGCCTTCTGGAAAAGCACACTAGGAAATTAAATTCCTCGATTCTGACATCTCCAATTGTTTTTTGAATATTAGAGCTTAATCTAGGAAGATGTTATTACTGGGATGAGTTGGTTTATTAGGAAACATTTACATTCACTCTCACTGATGTGATACTTTGTCAGTCTTACCAAATGTGGTATAGACTCATCCTGAATTGGCAGTAATTAAACAACAGTGTAGCACAGCAGGAGTACTTTAGCCATCACTTTTTCCACTCTTCTCATCCTCCCAAGCTCCCTGTTCTCATCATACTGAGGAGGTAGACCAGGATAAGGTACACAGGTTGGGAAATAGAGGATATCATCCTGTACTGTTTTTTTTTTTTTTTTCCAACCACATATACCTTTCTAGGCTTACAGCTCAAAGTGGCATGATTTCTTATGGTGTTTGTTGCAGGTTTGAACTCACTAGGGGTTCATATAATTATATTCTCTCTAATTTAGCCCCTATGGCTGATTAGGCCAATTACATTATAATAATTTATAATTTATTTAGGTAATTTTAACGAAAACATCCATAAAGTATCAAGGATTATATAGACACAGATTACACTATGCATGTAGATATCTATGTATAAGTATGTGCATATATATACACACACACTAGGCATATATCTCCTATTTATGTGCATATACTATACATGCATGTGTAAATATATATATACACACATACACACACACATACACAATTGATCCTTGAGCAACACAGAGGTTAGGGATATTGATCTCCTGCACAGTTAAAATTCCATGTAAAATTTTGGATCCTCCCAAAATTGACTAGTAAAGGCCTAATATTTATTGGAAGCCTCACTAATAACACAAAGAACATATTAACACCTATGTTGTATGTGTATGTATTATATACTATATTCTTAAAATACAGTAAGCTAGAGAAAAGAAAATATTATTAAAAACTTAAGAAAGAAAATATTTTTGCTATTTATTAAATGGAAGTGGATTATTATAAAGGTCTTCATCTTTGTTGTTGTCTTCACTCTAAGTAGTCTAAAGAGGTGGAAGAAGAGGAGGGGTTGTTTTTGCTGACTCAAGAGTGTCAGAGGCAAAAGGAATCCACATACAAGTAGACCTGTGCAGTTCAAACCTATGTTACTCAAGGGTCAACACACACACAAGTGCATGCTCACATGAGCGCGTGCGCACATACACACACACCCATTAAAAAATGTGCTTTGACCTGGAGTATCTCTAGTCACAACTCACTGGAGAATGTTTATGTCAAGACTAAGGCAATGTTTTTATTGTTTTAAAGTAAATATGTTTTGTGAACTAAGGAAGTATGTACATAAATAAATCAATGTTTCTGATGGTGATCATACTATTTCATGATGTTGTGCTACAAGAGGCCAGCAACAGTTATAGCATCCCTCAATCAAATTCCCTCTTTTGTTAGGGAACAAATTCTTCTAAGAATATCATGTGATCTTGCTATTTGGTTCTGTGCACAGAGTAATCTCTCTATATGTTTAGATTGCACAACTGTCTGATGCAGTCTACCTTGAGGACCAAATCCCTTATTTCACAATATTAAACAATTATTTTTGGCTACACCATTGAATTTCAAATGCCTGGGGTTGTTCCAAATCAAGTCAGATTAAGAATGTATACGCTAGTAAATTGAAGAAACAGATAAGCAGAAGCAGAAAAAAAAATAGGAAGATTATCCTTGTAATGTTTCATTAAGCAACTTCCATTAGGAAAGAAAAAAATCATTAATGCTAACCCATGTTTGAACTTAAAACAAAAAATTCAAACTGATTCACACAGTGTTTTTTTTTTAACAAGTAACCTGTGCTTTTAATAGTCACTCTTTGATACATGACAAGTATCATCTTGAATTTTATGTGAACTGATTCACAAAAGTCATTCAGCAAATTAATGTAGTTTTGGAAAATTAACAGCAAAATAGGCATGCCGCCAAATGTCTAATGACAAATTGAAGGGTTTGGAGATGTGTCTGTCTATTTGCAGTATTGGAACTGTTTTCAAAACAAAAACATACTGAAAACAGTGCTGGCATGACAGGAGATGCAGTCATTATGCAATTTTAATTGACAAATAATTCCATTTTTATGTGAATAAATCCACCTAGCCAATAACTGCATTATCATCTATCATGTGCTGGTTTCCCTTCCTATCTCATGCACCCTCTAATTTTGATGAATTTGATCAAATGTATCTGGCAGCATAGCTGTATCTGGCAAGTCAAGGAAAGACCACAGCGAGTTGGGGGGAGGGGGCAGGTAGGAGGATGGTAATTTGTCACAGGAATGGAGACCATCTTTAGCATTACCTGTTGTGCAGATATTATTATCCTCCATTTATCTTCCAGCCTGGATATTCAGATTTGTGATGTGTCTTGTTCTTTCAACAAGGTGCTAAGCATCTCTCCAATTTAACTAGGGTATACAAGGAGTATATGTGTAGGGGTGGAGACTGAAAAAAATTGGAAATCTTCATCAACCTACGTGTAATTAATCTTCAGATGTAGGCTTTAGGGTCCAGCATAATAGCCCCAGTATATAGCCTACTTTCACATAAGAAGCAGCTGAAATTCAAAATGATTACAAATATGAACATACTCTAGCTAAGGGCAGGTATTCCAATGGTGGCATTAAATATAAATACAATAGAGTATTGACATAATGTAGTAAGGTTCCCTCGCTATTAAAAGGCTTTGTTCTAAAGCGTATCTGTGTACACAATGAGATGATGAACACAGTGCATCACATAGCTAAATTTAATATATGCAGGGATATGATGTTTGCAATGCATGCATTTCAGCAGGTCCCATTAGTGCGCCTTTCCCCTCCAGTGAAAACAGAATGAACCAAAGCCCCTTCTGGTTTGCATAAAGCAAACAAAATTAGATTTGCTTTGCTGAATTGAAACCCGCTTGGGATTGTGAGCCTCTCTCGGGGACAAATTACTTCAAACAATCCCTTTGTACCATAACAAAATCAAAAAATTCAGGCCAATCAACATGGCTCAAAACCCTTAACACAAGAATTAATAATACAACCTAGTCTATTTTTATTGCTTCTGCGCTACAGCTCCTTGTTTTAATGTAATTACACTTATTTGCCATCCACATGTTAAGTAAGCTTGCATATGTTAACTAATGCGACATAAAACAACTTTCCTAATTTTAGCATTGCTACAAGCATTGTTCCCCCTGGAATAAGATCCGAACATTGGACAAGTTGAACATTAATGTTATTAAATTAAATCTATTTTTAGACCCTTGATAAATGAATATAGACAAAATGTCAAACGTTTCTTCAGACAGGTGTAGAAGCTGATTGACAATCAGATTAGTCTATTAAGAATATTGGTTTATGGAGCGTTATGCACTTGATATCTCTTGGCTTTTAAAGCTCATTCCTCTGCAGAAGAGAAGAGCATGTATGTCTGTAAATATGGAATCTCTTAAATCCGGTATCTGGTCAATGATCTCTTAAATTCAGCAGCTGGAGTAAGTATCAAGATGATATATATTCCTACTGCTTTTAACACCTGAAAATCAACAGAGGTTGTACACCACTAAAACTTTCACCTGAACCACAAGTTTACTGACTTTTCTGATTTGAAATTTAGAATTTGGAATAACTCTTTTCCTACTGCTCTTAAAAATGTACAGTTTAGATAGAATATTTGAGTTCACAAAATCTTGGTCTTCTGTGATCAAAAACTGATATCGTGTCCATCACAAACACGATATCATCCTTGGGAAAACAGAGTATGTCAAATATTTATACATCAAGGAAGGTTTTACCTAACTTTTAAGATGCCGTTAATTCTGAGTATCTTGAATGAGCTTCACCTGGCACCAAAAAAATACCCAGTGGAAAACTGGAAAAGGCCAATCTTTAAGCATAGATGTTTAAGCATTTAGACATAAGTAACCTAACAATTTGATTTAACCACTTGCCAGTTCTATGCAAAAGATCATAAACAATTAGAATCACATTGTTTGCTGTTGAATAGATAAATATGATTGATATATTTCTCTTCCTTCCTATCAGCTATGCTGATTCAATATGAGTTTCTAATATACACATACACACAATTCTGTAATCAAATTATTTGTTGAAGGTCTTATATTAAATATTTCCAATTAGATTTCTGTTAAATATGGCAGACAATTGATCAAAACAGTTAATCTTATGCAAAGGTCTCAAATTGGGCCTATAAATAGGTGCATTTTCTTTATGAAAGACAACCTTTATAACAGGTACAATTAGAATGCTTTTATATAAGGCACAACTGTTCCAGTTCCCTGCCAGTCTTCTTATAATTAGGTGAGACCTGACCCCTGAAAGCACGTATACTTGAGATGCCCTGATCAGTCACTTACATTAAAAGAACTTATATAGTAAACAAAGTACTTACGATAAGGGTATAAAAGTGGAATTGACATTGGGTTTTCTCCACATAAACAAAATCTACCTCTGAGAGCTACAGGATAGTGTGTGTGTGTGTGTGTGTGTGTGTTCGCGCGCGCGTGTGTGTGTGTTGTGTTTAATTCCACTGAATTCTCCCCCGTTTAGAATCTGTGTTGTAGTACAAGAGGAGGAGGGGTAAATGAGTGCCATTCAAAGAGAAGACCAAAGGTCAGTGGATGCTGTGTTTAATTCCACTGAATTCTTCCCCCTTCACAATCTGTGCTGTAGAACAGGTGGAGGAGGGAAAATGAGTGTCATTCGAAGAGAAGACCAAAGGTCAGTGGATCACATTGGCATCTTATTTTGAATGACCACTTCTTATGTCAAAATGTTAACAGCACAAATCTTTTAAAGAACAAGGGATGATATGATTATTTTAGTTTTATTCATAAGACATAGGAATGCAAACTACCTTAGTTTTCTGCTATTTTTGCTTTCTATTATTTAGGTCTTATATTAAGTTCTTGGATCAGTTCCCAACCTATTGTGATTCTAATTTGATTTGTATACCCCCGTCTTTCTCAGAGGTACTTTAAAAGTCTTAGATAAAAGAAAATGAATTAGTTGTCTGTACATGCTAGAGTAGAAAGAGCAGGGATACAAGATCAGGGAGCTGCTCAGCTTCAGCAAGAACAATTAAGTGATCTTACACCTGCCCTTGCTCCCCCTTGCACCCTCATCTCACAAATCACTCCTTTGTTCTCCAACTTTACCTCGGTGCCCCATTTCTTTCTAGTGCTGGTGCAAAGTGTCCAGTTTAGCCTCCCTTTCTTACAAGCTGTAATACTTTGGTGAAATACATTAGCTCTTCAGATACTTGCTTTCTCTAAAGTCATGATACCTGCCCTCAGAGGATTTTCTTAATTGATAAGATTATCCCCTTTGAGAAAGCTAATGCATACCACATACGTCACTATTATTTCCTTGCTCATTCTCTCTCATCTTAGACTATCTCTTATGTGTGTCTCACTGTTACTGAGTTAGATGAAGATTGTTAGCCCAACAAAGTTAAAGGAGTACTCTCTCAGATTATATTTCATTAGCCCTCAGTTCATTATTTTTTTTTTGATTCAGAGAAAATAAAACTGATGTTGATCTAATGTAGCTGGTGGGAAGCTAATGGACCTGTTTGAAATGCTCAAACTGCCACTTGAATTTTAGATTTTGCCCTGACATTCATGTAATGTATAGATTATCATCAGGGGTCTCCTTAATGTGATATATGATAAGCGGGGACATTCTGGGATTAAAGGTCAAATCAGGTGAGATTTTAAGGTATTTCCACTGCTTGCTAGTAGGTCAAATACTTAACTTTAGTGGACACATATGTATGATGAGAATAGTAACACCCATCTTGTAGGATTGTTGCAAGAATTAAGTGGGAAAATAGCAGAAACATAATAGGTAGTTGACAAACTGTAGCAATTATATATTTGACTGTTATATAAAATACAAAGCATAACATGCAGCAAATAGTACCTGATCAATAAATGTTGGTTCCAGTTTTTCATATCTTCCTCAGTTTAACTGAAACATTTTTAATAAAACATCTCAATGGACTCTTTACATTTATAACTAGACCAGGCATAGTGACTTATGCCTATAATCCCAGTACTTTGGGAGGCTGAGATGGGAGGATCCTCTAAGCCAAGGAGTTTGAAACCAGCCTGGGAAACAGAGAGATAACCTGTCTCTACATAAATAAATAAATAAATAAGCAAGCTGGGCATGGTGGTGTGCACCTGTAGTTCCAGCTACTTAAGAGGCTGGTGTGGGAGGATCACTTGAGCTCAGGAAGTGGAGGCTGCAGTGAGCCATGATTGCACCACTGCACTTCAGCCTGGTCAACAGACAGAGACCCTGTCTCCAAAAAACCCAAAAAGCCAAAAAATGAACAAACAAAAAACCCTTATAATTAGCAAATTACTTTATCAAAGAACTTCTTGTGTTCTAAATAGAGTCTCAAACTGGAAAAAAAAAATTGATTAATTCTAAAATTTATCAATATAAGACCACAAACAAAGTGAGCAACAAGATAACACTAGTTGTGACAATGGAAGTAACCACCTATATTTCTACTGTGCCCATTATATATGCCACACACGTAGACTACAGAAATGCTTAGCAAATATTAAATGATTACTTAAAAAAATTGGGATGAACTTTATTGTTCTGAAATGGGGCTCATGTTTTCACTTTTCCCATTTGAAAACCAGCATCATTTCCTGCCAGAAAAGTATTTTCCTCTTTCTTTCCTTTGCAACCTCTCTGCTTCCTTCACATTGTCCTATAAAAATACAGTAAGCAAGACAGTGTGATTACCATAAAGATATATATACAAAACAATGAAACAGATAGAGGCCAGAAATAGAACCACAGCTATGTGACAATTGATTTTCCACAAAGATGCTAAAACAGTTGAATGGGGGAGAGAACAGCCTTCTCCATGTATGGTGCTTTAATAGCTGAATATCCTTATGGGGGTAAAATGAATTATGACTATACACTATACACAAATTTAACTAAAAACTGATCATAGACATAAATGTAAGAGTTTAAACAGTAAAGTTCCTAGAAAAAAACATAAGGGGCCAGGCACAGTGGTGCATACCTGTAATCCCTGCTACTTAGGAGGCTGAGGCAGGAAAATAGTTTGAACTCAGGAGGCGGAGGTTGCAGTGAGCTGAGATCATGCCATTGCACTCCAGCCTGGGTGACAGAGCAAGACTCTGTCTCAAAAAGAAAAAAAGAAAACATAAGGGGAAATCTTCGTGTCCTTAAGATAAATATTTCATAGATATGACACAAAAGGCACAAATAATGAACAAAAGAAATGGATATATTATTGATATTGATAAAACATATTGATATATGTTTTATTAACATTAAAAAGTTCTACTTTTCAAACATAATTTAGAAAATAAAAAGGCAAGGTATGAACTAAGTTTTGTGATACATGTATTTGGAATACATATATCTGATAAAGAGTTTTCTCAAGATTTATAAAGAATTTTTACAACTCAATAATAAGACAATCTTAATAGATAATGGGCCAAAAAAAACCCCACAGATTCTTTACAAAGGAAGACATACAAATGATCAGTAAATACATAAAAAGATTCTCAGTATCAATAGTTATCAAGAAAATGTAGATTAAAACTACAATATGATATGACTGCACACCTACTAGAATGGTTAAATTTTTAAGAAACTGAAATACTATACATTGGAAAGGTTATAGAGCAACTAGAACTCTCACACATTGCTGGTGGAAATATGAAATTGCATTGTCACTCTGGAAAACTATTTGGCAATTTCTTTAAAATTTAACGTATGCTTAACATGTAACCCTGCAATTATACTATTAGTAATTTACCAAGAAGAATGAAAACAATTTTCATACACAAGTGTTGATAATAACATTATCCATAATAGCCCAATTCTGGAAATAATCTTAACTGCTCATTGACATGTGAATAGATAATTAAATCTGGTATATCCATATAATGGAATGCTACTCAGTAAGAAAAAAGAACACACATGGATGAGCTCAAAAACATTGTGCTGAGCAAAAGATGACAGACAAAAGAGTGTAGATACTGTGTGATTCCATTTATGTAAAATTCTGGAACAAGCAGCTCTAATCTGTAATGATGGAAAACACATCAGTGGATGCTTGAGGCTGGGGTTGGGGAGAAGAAATTGCAAAGGGTTAGGAGGGAACTTTTAGGGGTGGCAGAAATGTTTAAATATTGACGTGGTGGTGATTACAAGTGTGTATGCCTTTGTCAAAACTCATTAAACTTCGCACTTGAAAGAGATGCATTTTATTACATGTAAATTATTACTTTAATAATGCTGTTTTTAAAAAACTAGCTAATATATTAGTGTACGCAACATTTGATTGTCTACTACTATAATAACTGTTATGAAGCCAACTGCATGTGTAATCACAACTGACAGAATGCTTTTCTCTTGGGAAAAATAATGAGTTGAAGTTTTCACTACTAAAATAATGATTTGGGGTTTTTAAGTTTGCTTTATAAGTTTGCTTCTATGTGTCAGCTCTCATCCTGGCTCTACAATTTATTTCCACTTGACAAGGCAGTTAATTCACCAAGACTTGGCTTCCTCCTCTGTGGAATGAAAGGCCTGGTCAACATTTAGATGTGATAAAAAATTATTTATCACCTACTCTGACCCAGGCACCATGCTAGATGGCCTCACCACATACTTCACTGTTTTCAACTACTGCTCTTACGTATTCCTCCACATTAAAATAACAAAGTTTTAGGGTTTTTGACTTTTTCATTTTCAAAGAAAATTGCCTCTACTGAAAAATGTTAGTTTGTATGATATTCCCTACTAATCCTGCTAGCCAGCAGAGAACTTCAAAACTTTATTATGAAGTACGAATATGATCCAATGTGCCTAGGTGAACTTTTACTTTACTTCCTTTCAAATTCACTTCCCATAGTTCAAGAGGATAAACTTTTAAGTGTCAAACGAGATAAGGATAAGCTTCAATTGCCTGAGCCATAGAATTCTGCCACTGACAAAATTCGGCTCCTGATAAATCCAACTCCAGTGTCTATGGCTGGAGGGAAAGCCCACTTAGCAAGCCCCTGGCATGGGATTTCTTCCAGAAGTGCTTGTATGCTGTTGTAGAGAAGGGTGGTAACCACGTGACTGAAATAATACAAATTTAACCCTGTTGGCTTCCCTAGGGTTTTCTCCAGGGAGATAGAATTCCAGCACAGCCTCTGGAAAGCGAACTATTTAAAAGAAAAGAAATTGTTCTTCTGGAGATAGTACATGAAATACAGTGATTGGAATAAACAGTGAAGACTTTGAGAGAATAAAAGGATACAGTGATTAGGAATGTGAGCTTTGTTACTTCTGGACAGTAGAACCACTTAGTTTTCTCTTTTTAGATTTCTTTCTTTTTTTTTTTTTTTTTGAGACGGAGTCTCGCTCTGTCACCCAGGCTGGAGTGCAGTGGCCGGATCTCAGCTCACTGCAAGCTCCGCCTCCCGGGTTTACGCCATTCTCCGGCCTCAGCCTCCCGAGTAGCTGGGACTACAGGCGCCCGCCACCTCGCCCGGCTAGTTTTTTGTATTTCTTAATAGAGACGGGGTTTCACCGTGTTAGCCAGGATGGTCTCGATCTCCTGACCTCGTGATCCGCCCGTCTCGGCCTCCCAAAGTGCTGGGATTACAGGCTTGAGCCACCGCGCCCGGCCTTTAGATTTATTTCTAATGTTCTTGTCTCCTTCAGTTTGTCTTTTTCTTCCCAGAGGCCTCAGTCTATATATTACTTATCCTTGTTTTTCTCTTGCACTAATGTTCCCTCTTCATTTTTTATTTAAATTTGTAATACTTCTCTATTAGAATAGTAGTATGTGCTCATTGAGAAAATAAGAAAACCTAGATAAGCAAAAGAAAAACCGTACACTCACACTTATAATCAACTCTTCTATAATCTACCACCCAGCTATCATTACCAACACAGTTAACATTTTATTGTGGACTTTTCTAGGCTTTGTTTTCAATGCAAATTTACACACAAGCAGAAAAACATAACAAGAGAGTTAACAGATAATTTAGGGGGTAAAAGATAACCTAAAGCATAAGGAAAATATCCAAAGAGTATCCTTAGAGATATTTGAAAAGATATTAGATCCATAAGATAATAGATCCATAAGATAATAACAATTTTATAAATGAGCTATAATCAGAGGGCAAGAACTTTGGAAAATTCAATTTATAATTGAATAAAACAGTACTTTAACGCAAGGTTAGGAAGATAGAGTTGAAAAATTATTTCAGAAAATTGAACCAAAAGACAAAGAGATAAAAATATGAAAAGAAACATGAGTCATCTAGAATGTCTAATGTTCTATGAATAGGACTTTTAGAAAAATATAACAGAGAAAAGTCGTGGGTGGAAAATTATAAGAATCATTCATTCAGGCATTCCTACTATGTACTTAGCCATGTTCTAGAAATAAAGCAGTGCTGGAAATAAAGCAGTGAATTAAATAGTCAAAATTCCTGACCTCACGGGGCCTGTATTAGTGGTGGTGGTGGGGGGGGAATAGCAAGAGTGGGGATAAAAAACTAACAAATCATTAAAATTTATTATATTCAGGCAGTGATGAGTGGTATTGAAAAATAAAGCAAGTGAGGAGAATAAGAGTGCTGGGGTGAGGAGGAGGTGGAAGGATTACAAAATTTTGAAAAACCGTCATGGAATTCCTCATTGAGAAGATGGCCTTTGAAGTGAAAGAGATGTGAGAATGAAACCTGTAGATACCTGAGGAAGGGAGCCTTAGGTACAGGAGTAAGCAAGTACAGAAGCTCTGGAGTGGGAGAGAGCCTGGCATATGAGAGGGTAGCAGTGTGCGATGGAGTGATTAAGGTGGAAGAAGTTGTAAGACATAAAGGTAATGAAGATAGAGATCTTACAAGGCTTTACAGTCAGCGTATGGATTTATTTTAACTTTTAATCTAAGAGAGATGAGGAATTTGAGTGCAATGACATTTTATGTGATATTTTTAACAGGATCATTACAGAATAGACTTTAAGGAGATAAAAAGTGAAACCAATTAGAAGACCATGATAATAATATTGGTAAGATATGGTGGTGGCCAGATCATGGTGTAGTAGTGGAGGAGGTTGGATTCTGGGTATATTTTGAAAGTAGATGCATTAGAATTTGCTGATAGATGATTTTTGCAGACTGTGAAAGAATGACAAGCATCAAGAGAACTCCAGAATGTTGGTCTGAGCAGCTGAACGATGGAGTTGATATTAACTGAGATGTGGAAGACCACAGAAGAAGTGGGTTTGTTTGTGGGTGATTAGGACTTCTTGAGCTTAAGATTCCTGCAAAAGGCTTAAAATAGGCCTTCATTTTGCTTGCTTTGACTTTTGCCTCCTTTCCTTTGTAGTTTCTCTTTCCTCTTTCTCTGCTCTTTTTCTATCTCCTCCTCTGAACCTTAACTGGTATTAGACAGTTAACAAATGACTCATAAGATGCACAAAGATAGCTCTCAAAAGAGCTGTACAAACAGCTGCCCCAAAGAAACTGTGTCAATGATTCTGAGCGAGAGGGATAAAAACTGAATATCTCCCAACTATTGTAATTGCAAATGGTAGAGTAGTTATAGATAAAAAAGTTGCAATGCAGTCACATATTCTCCTCTTCTCCTCCACCTATGAACATTCTAACTCTGCTCTGGCTCAGAGTCACGTGGTCTTAAGATGCTCCTGAAAAAGCATCAGCCTTTAGCTTCTATTTGAGTCCCTGTATTAGTCAGGGTTCCCTATAGGGACAGAACTAATGGAATGAATATGTGTGTGTATATATATATGTGTGTGTATATTCCAATATATAAGTGTGTGTGTGCATATATATACACATATATATGAGTTTATTAAGTACTAACTCACATGATTACAAGGTCCCACAATAGGCCATCTCCAGGCTGAGGAGAACAAGGAGAGCCAGTCCAAGTGCCAAAACTGAAGAAATTGGAGTTCAATGTTTGAGGGCAGGAAGCATCCAGCACAGGAGAAAGATGTAGGTTGGGAGGCTAGGCCAGTCTCTTTTTCCACATTTTTTCCCGATTGCTTTATGTTCTAACCATGCTGGCAGCTGATTAGATGGTACCCATCCAGATTAAGGGTGGGTCTGCCTTTCCCAGCCCACTGACTCAAATGTTAATCTCCTTTGGCAACACCCTCGCAGACACACCCAGGATCAATACTTCATATCCTTCAATTCAATCAAGTTGACACTCAGTATTAACCATCACACTCCCTTTATACTCTTTCCTTGGCATGCCTTTTAGACATCCAAGTGGATATGTGGAAGGGAGTGGGGCAGGCTTTAAGATGTATGGATTTGGTGTTTAGAGGAGAAATCTGAATGGGAAATAAATATCTAGAAGTTGTCAGCAGATAGAAGACCTTTAAAGCCATGATACTGAACGAGATCATTAAGAGAGTAGGCCTATAAAGAGAAGAGGCCCAAGGACTGAAATTTGAGGCATTCAGCATTGAGAGGGTAAGGAGATGAGGTAAGACTGGCAAATGATATTGAGAAGGATCAAGCAGTGGGTTTGGAGAAAAACGTAGAGGATGTGGTGTCCTGGAAACCAAGAAAAGAAAGCATTTCAAGTAGGGAGTGAACAACTGCTAAATATGGCTTATAGGTTATGTGAGAGTATATGGAATAACTGGCTAATGGATTTAACAATGTCAAGGACATCCATGCCACTGAGAAAAGCAATTTTCGAAGAGTGATGGTTCAAAGCACAATTGGCTATGTTCAAAAGATATTAGAAGGAGAGAAAATGAAGACAGTGATTTTGGATAACTCTTTTAAGAAACATAGTTATACAGAGAGGCAGAGAAATGGCATTATAGATGAAGACATGGGATCAAGAGAGGCTTCTCTTCTTTTTTTCAAATGGGAGACAAATAACAATATAGAGAATAAAACATGGTAATGTACAACAATGTAGAAGAGAGAGGTGAAAATTGTAAGAGATTGAATTCATTCAAGCATAGAGTAGAATAACGATTACCAGGGGTTTTGGGGAAAAGAAGGAAGGATGATTGGGGAGATGTTGGTTAAAGGATAAACTTCAGTTAGGAGAAATGAGTTCAAAAGATCTATGGTGACTATAGTTAATAACAATGAATTGTATTGCTGAAAATTGCTAAGAGAATAGATTTTAAGTGTTCTCACCACAAAAAATAGTTTGTGAGGTAATGTATATGCTAATTAGCTTGATTAAGCCATTTCACAATGTTTACATATTTTAAAACAAGATGTTCACAAGATATATATATATATATATATATATATATATAATTTTGTCAATTAAAAAATTAAGAAATTTAAATTTAAAGAAAATAAATGTCCTTGAGGAAAGAGATAAAATGAAATCTTCTGAACAATGAGAGGGTGACCTTAGCTGGGAGCTCAGACATTCTATTCATTGTAACAGAAGGGGAGGCAGTTTACAGGCACAGATGTTAGTAGGTTGGCAACTGTGGAGGAGGGAGCTTAAAGATGTTCCTTTTTGCTTCCTTCAATTTTCTCAGTGAACCGGCAAGCAAGACTATAAACTGACAGTAAAGGTGATTGTACAGAACTTGGTATATGATCCACGTTTTTTTCTGACTCTCTGGCCTAAGCAGCCCTAGCAAGGAGGTTCATTGTTTCCAAGGTCATTGCGATTGCTGCAAATGCTGCAGCTCACAGTTTGACATGATGTCCCAATATGATAAGTCCTTACCTCATGCCTACCCCGAAAGCCTCTCATTACTGATCCTGTGCTTTCCCCTTGGTATGGAGGCAGAAGACACAGTGGGATCAGCTTGATGTCCTCACATGTGCACTAGCTCATCCTGCTGTGACACACACTCTGGATGTGCTAATGCAGTATTGTATTCCTTTCCCCATGGGCTGCTGGAGGAACTAAGGGTGCAACCTGGAAGTACAGGGGAGTTGATGCCCTGTAAGGAATATCCTGTGGGAGAAGGGAGCCAGCCAATAAATTCTCCTCCCTTTCTCCTTTGGCAATTCAGCATAATCAACCCACTATGCTTGTCACAAAGCTGTAGTCATGCCCGGTACATTTGCTTCCCTTGCCTTTCCTCTTATTTTTGCTTCCCAAGATTTTAATACTCAATAAAATGTTAGCACTGTAATGTAAGCTGTTCCCTCCAGATCAGTTTTCTGTAGACTCTAGGTTAAGATAGTGGTGAAAATATTGAGTGTTTGAAGAGGAAGTTAAAGTTTGAAAAGTGTTGTCTTTAGAGAGCAGCAGGTACATGGCCCAGGGAAATGTTGTGTGATGGCCTAGCAGCACTGTGGGTCCATCTGAGGGAAATGGTAATGAATTGAGTGAGACCCGTGGATAGGGTTGTCTGTTTTCTACAACTGCACCTAGCTGTGGAGTTGCAGTAGGTGGACAATTGATTCTAATCAGGACTTTAGGCTGGAGAAGACAAGGTAGTTGAGAGTATATGTAAAGGAAGGAGTATAATGATCCATGATTAAATTTGAGCTACGTAAGTGGCAGATTGGTGAGACAAAATCTGGATAAGCCCGAGTGCTCATCTCCTGCCTCCTTTTGGGGGTCCTACAGAGAGCTGGCTCTGTAAGACTGAGCTAGAGGGTGGGGATAAACAGTGAGGCTTTGGCGGACTTTCCCTGGACTATCTGTGTGCAGATCCCGGCCTTCAGAATGCACACTCCCTAGTGCTATGCCTTGGCCTAGAGATCCCTTGAAAAATTTGTTTCTGCGATAAAATGCATATTCCCTATCACAATAACTAAAAAGAAAAACACATATAAGAATTAGACATGGTTCCTACTGGAAAGTAGGACTGGAATAAGGTATGACAATGAAATGATAGCTTTCAATTATAAGGTCTTCTTTAAGTTGTGATATATTTTTTCCCAGTGGAATTTCTTTGCTAAGATTTTAATTATTAAAAATATATGTCTGGGTGCAGGAGCTCATGCCTGTAATCCCAACGCTTTGGGAGTGGGCTGAGGTGGGTGGATCGCTTGAGTCCAGGAGTTTGAAACCAGCATGGGCAACGTGGTAAAACCTGTCTCTACAAAAAAAAAAAAAAAGAAAGAAAGAAGAAGAAGAAAGACAGATAAAGGGGAAAGAGAAAGAAAGAAAGAAAGAAAGAAAGAAAGAAAGAAAGAAAGAAAGAGAAAAATTAGCTGAGTATGATGGTGCATGCCTACAATCTCAGCTACTAGGGATGCTGTGATGGGAGGATGACTTGAGCCTTGGAGGTTGAGGCTGCAGTGAACTGTGATGATGCCTCTGCACCCCAGCCTGAGCACAGAACGAGACCCTGTCACAAAATAAAATAAAATATAAAATAAATAAATAAAAATATAATAAAGTAAAAATGACTGTTTCTAATTTCTTATTCCTATTCATTCAAAGAATATTGTATTAATTAACTAAGCTATTCTCCATGAAGTGTCCAGTGTAGGTGGTGGTCATTTGTTCAGAGATCACAGGTCAGGTGTGATGCCTGAAAGAAGAAACAGGAATTGATCTGAAGGATCCAGGGAGCACAGGCTGATGGTAAGGCTAGGCCCAGGGAGCCCACATTTGTCGAGAAAGCCATCGCTGTGTTCCTCTTTCCTGCAAGCATAAGGCGTGGCTGTATCTGTCAGAGTGCAACTCACTTTTTTACAACTCACCCTTCACAAATGTCAACATAATGAAATAGATACTGTTAGTAGAAAAACCTTATATTTCATAAGTTACATAAATATTATAGCAAGAGTCTAAAAAATAGCTATTATTTTGAATTCTAACTGCCTCTAATGGTTTCTAACCCAAGGCTAAATATTGACTTTTAGCTTTCTATATATTTTTTGGTGAAGATATCACCAATTAAGCTCATTTTATTTTTTTAAATAAGCTTTTTGTTTTAGAATAGTCTTTGATTTACAGAAAATTTGTGGAAATAGTATAGAGAACTCTGATCTATCTTCATATCCAGTTGTTAACACCTCATATTAGTAGAATACATTTGTCATATTTAATGAACCAAAATTGATGTATTATTAAGCCAAATTCATACTTTGTCCAGCTTTCTTACTTTTTGTCTAATATTCATCTCCTGTCCCAGGATCCCACCCAGGGTAGCAAATTACATTTAGTCCTCGTGTCTCCTTAGACTCCACTGGACTGTGGCAGTTTCTTAGACTTCCGTTGCTTTTGAAGATCTTGATAGTTTTGAGGACTGCTACTCAAGAATTTTGTAACATGTTCCTCAATTGAGATTTGTCTTATATCTTTCTCATAACTAGTGTGTGGGGTTATGGGTTTTTGGGAGGAAGGCCAAAGATGTCTTCTCATTACCTTGTATCAAGTCATGCTGTCAACATGACTTATCACAGTTGATGCTAATCACAGTCCTATGGCCAAGATAGAGTTTGTGTTCACACTTCAGGAGTAGAAAGTTGTATTTCACCTTCTTGGTGAAATATCTACAAAAATGATTTGGAATTTTTCTTCACAGGAAACTTGTCTATTCTCATCCACTTATTTATTCAATATTTTATTTCTACCAGTATTGACTTACAGAGTTTACAACTTAAGTTATATATCTAATACTATTTAATTTTGTTGTCTCAGTTGTTCCAGCTTTGGCCATTGGGAGCTCTTTCACTTGACTCTTCTGTTCCTGTCCTCTGATTCCGACTCCTATCTCCTTGTTTCTGGAATACTTCTTACTTTCTGGAATATTACAAGATGTATGAAGTTAACTGCAGGTTTTCCATATACACCTATTATGAAGTTAGGGAAGTTCTTTCTATTCATAGTGTGTGGGTTTTTTTTTTTTTAAATTAGAATTTATTTTTAGGGCAGTTTTAGGTTTACAGAAAATTGATCAGAAATTAAACAGAATTCCTATATTCTCCTTCCCTTCATACACATTTTCTCCTAATATTTTATATAAATGTGATACATTTTTTACAGCTAAGGAAACAATATAGATATATTGTCATTAAGTGTAGTCCACATGTACAACCCAAAGAGTGAGACTTATTGGGTCTCACTCTTGGGGTTGTATAGTTCTATAGCTTTTTACAAATGCATAATGACATGTGTCCACCATTAAAATTTCATATAGAATAGTTTCACCTCCCTTAAAAGTCTCTGCTCTTCATTTATCTAAGTTTACCTTTATACAACATTATACTGTTTTATGTGTAGTACAGGTACCTTAATACGGATTATTTCCAATTCTTTCTCATCTCTTGTGGTGTGGATGCTACAGTGTTGAATAAATATATTGTTACTATTTTTGCTTCAAACAAATAGTTATATTTTAGACAGATTTAACTTATAAAAAGAAAAGATTTTATTTTAACTTTTGTCATTCCCTCTGTAATGCTCCTACTTTATTTTTATTTTTTTGAAGATCTGTGTTTTGTAACCAGTGATTTTTTTTCTAACTGTAGAATTTCTGTTAATGTTTTTTTTTTCTAAGTAGGCCTTCTGGCAATGAATTCCCTCAGTCTTTATTTTTTGTTTTCCATTAAAGGATAATTTTGATGGATATAGAATTCTAGGTTAGTTCCTTCCTCTCAATACATTAAAGATTTATTTCCATTTTTTTCTTGTTTATATGGTTACTGGTGAGAAGTCTATTTTAATTCTTATCTTTGTTCCTCTGTAGGTAAGAGCTATTTTTTCATCTCACTATCCTCTTTTTTTTCTTTAATTTTTGATTCTCTGTGTTTGTGGGGGGGATATTTTATTTATTTATTTTTGGTAGACATCCTGGTTTGTGTCTTGAAGCTTCTTGAATCTGTGGTTTTTTGTCCATCATTACTTTTTAAAACTTCTCAGATAATTCATTCTTTTCTATTGAATGGTATTTCAAAGACGCATATATTATACCTTTTAATATTGTCCTGCATTTGTTGAATGGATGTTGTATTGTTGTTTATTGATTTATTCTTTCTCTCTGCATTTCAGTTTAGGAAGTTTTTATTGACCTATTTTCAAGTTCATTAATTCTTTCCTCAGCTGTGTTAAATCTCCTTATGAGTCTGTCAAAGGTACATTTCATTTCTGCTATTGTGTTTTAAATTTCTAGTACAGGTATACTTTATCTTATTGTGCTTCAATTTATTGCACTTAGCAGTTATTGCATTTTTTACAGATTGAAGGATTTTTAGTAACTCTGTGTTGAGCAAGTTTATTGGTGTCAGTTTTCCGACAGCATGTGCTTACTTCATCTGTGTCACATTTTGGTAATTCTCTCAATATTTCAAAATTTTTCATTATTATTATGTGTTATGATAATCTGTGATCAAAGATCTTAGATACTGCTATTGTAAAATGTTCTGAGACACCCAAAACCACGTCTATATAAGACAGTGAACTTGACCAATAATGTATGTTTTCTAACTGTCTCACCAAAAAGATTCCCCATCTTTTTCCCTCCGCTTGGCCTCACTGTTTCTTGAGACACAATGATATGGAAATTAGGCCAACTAATAACTGTATAATGGCCTCTAAGCGTTCAAGTGAAAGGAAGAGTCACCTCTTGGAGTGAGAAGTCTACCTTAAGAAGAGTTTGGAAAAAGTTGATTCTAATCTTCATGGATGACTTTGAGAGATTCAATACTTCAGTGGAGAAAGTCATTACAGATGTGAAATTAGCAAGACAGCTAGAAGTAGAGGTGGAGCCTGAAGTTAAGAGTCAGTTATTAATCTTATGCTAAAACTTGAAAGGAGGAGGATTTGCTTCTTATAGATGAGCAAAGAAAGTGTTTTCTTGAGATAGAATCTACTCAAGAAAGGTATTGGAATGACATCAAAGAATTTAGAATATTACATAAACTTAGTTGATAAAGCAGTGGAAGGATTTGAGAGAATTGACTCCAATTTTGAAAGAAGTTCTACTATGAGTAAAATGATATTAAACGACATCACATACTACAGAGAAATCTTTCATTAGAGGAAGAGTCAATCAATATGTCAAACATACCTGTTGTCTTATTTTAAGACGTTGCCACAGCCACCCCAACTTTTAGCAACTACCACCTTGATCAGTCAGCAGCCATCAGTATGGAGGCAAGACCTCCACCAGCAAAAAGATTATGACTTGCGGAAGGCTCAGATGATCATTAGCATTTTTAGCAATAGAGTGGTTTTTTTTTGTTTGTTTGTTTTGTTTGTTTGTTTGTTTTTTTACCGTAAAGTCTTTTTAAATTAAGGATATATTTTAACTTTTGTGGATATAATTCTTATTGCACACTGAATAGAGTACAATATAATGAAAATGTAACTTTTATATGTACTGAGAAACCAAAATATTCATGTGACTCACTTTATTGTGATATTTACTTCATTATGGTGGTCTAGAGCTGAACCCACAGTATCTCCAAGATATGCCTGTATTTCTTTTTGATTATTCTTTAGATTTTTTATCTCTCTGCTTATGTTTCCCATTTATTCCTGAATCTTGTCTACTTCTTCCATTAGAGCCCTTGACATATTAATATAGCTATTTAAAATTCCCTCTCTGATAATTCCAATATTTATCTTTTATTTGCGTTTATTTATCTATTTATTTTAAAGTTGTTTATTTTTAAATGTTGTGGGTACATAGTAAATGTATATATTTATGGGGTACATGGGCTACTGATGCAGGCATGCAATACATAATAATCACGTAACGAAAACTGGGATATCCCTCCTCTCAAACATTTATTCTTTGTGTTACAAAGAATCCAATTATACTCTTTTAGTTATTTTAAAATGTATAATTAAATTATTATTGACTATAGTCACTCTGTTGTGCTATCAAATACTAGTTCTCCTTCTTTCTAATTTGTTTTTGTACCCATTAACCATCCCCATCTCCCCTCCACTTTCCCTACCTGCCACCCCCAGCCTGTGATAACCATCCTTCTATTGTCTATCTCCATGAGTTCAATTGGTTTGATTTTTAGACCCACAATAAATGAGAACATGAAATGTTTGTCTTTTTGTGTCTAGCTTATTTCACTTAACATAACAACCTCCAACTCCATCTATGTTGTGGCAAAAGACAGGATCTCATTCTTTGGTGTAGCTGAATAGTACTTCATTGTGTATATGTACCACATTTTCTTTATCCATTCATCTGTTGATGTACATTTAGGTTGCTCCCAAATCTTGGCTACTGTGAACAGTGCTGCAACAAACATAGGAATGCAGATATCTCTTTGATATATTGATTTCCTTTCTTTTGAGTATATATCTAGCAGTGGGTTTGGTGGATCATATTCACATGGTAGCTAAATTTTTAGTTTTTTGAAGAATCTCCAAACTGTTCTCCATTGTGTTTTACTAATTTACATTCCCTCCAATAGTGTACAAGGGGTCCCTTTTCTCCATATCCTCATCAGCATTTGTTATTGTCTGTTGTTATGGTTTGGTTGTGTCTCCACCCAAATCTCAACTTAAATTGTAGCTCCCAGAATTGCCATGAGTTGTGGGAGGTACCCAGGGGAGGTAATTGAATCATAGGGGCTGGTCTTTCCTGTGCTATTCTCGTGGTGGTGAATAAGGCTCACAAGATCTGATGGGTTTATCAGGGGTTTCCACTTTCGCTTCTCTCTCATTCTTTCTTGCTGTTGCCATGTAAGAAGTGCCTTTTGCCTCCCGCCATGATTCTGAGATTCTGAGGCCTCCCCAGCCATGTGGAACTGTAAATCCAATTAAACCTCTTTTTCTTCCCAGTCTTGGGTATGTCTTTATCAGCAGTGTAAAATCGGAATAATACACCTGTCTTTTGGATAAAAGCCATTTTAACTTGGATGAAATAATATCTCATAGCAGTTTTGATTTGCATTTCCTTGAAGATCAGTGATGTTAAGCACCTTTCCATATGCCAGTTTGCCATATGTATGTCTTCTTTTGAGAAATGTCTGTTCAAATCATCTCCTTATTTTTCAATGGATTATTAGATTTTTTTCCTATAGAGTTGTTTGAACTCCTCATATATTCTGGTCATTAATCCCTAGTCAGATGGGTGATTTGCAAATATTTTCTCTGTGGGTTATCTCTTCACTTTGTTGATTGTTTCTTTTTCTCTGCATAAGCTTTTCAACTAGATGTGATCCCATTTGTCCATCTTTGCTTTGGTTACCTGTTCTTATATGGTATTGCTCAAATTTTTTCCCAGACTAATATCCTGGAGAGTTTCCCCAGTGTTTTCTTGTAGTAGTTTCAGAGTTTGAGGTCTTAGGTGTAAGTCTTTAATAAATTCTGATTTGATTTTTGTATATGGTGAGAGATAGGTGTCTAGTTTCATTCTACTGCATTTGCATCTCCAGTTTTCCCAGCACCCTTTATTGAAGAGATTGTCTTTTTCCAAAGTGTGTTCTTGGCACCTTTGTTGAAAATGAGTTCACTGTAGGTGTGTGGATTTGTTTCCGGATTCTCTATTCTGCTCCATTGGTCTATGTGTCTGTTTTTGGGCCAGTACCTTGTTGTTTTGATTACTATAGTTCTGTAGTATAATTTGAAGACAAGTAATGTGATTCCTCCAGTTTTGTTCTTTTTCTCAGAATAGCTTTGGTTTATTCTGGGCCTATTGTGGTTCCATATAGATTTTAGAACCTTTTTTTTTTTTTTTTTCTATTTCTGTGAAGAATGTCGTTGGCATTATGATAGCCATTGTGTTGAATCTGTGTGGACATTTTAAGAAGACTGGGTAGTATAGATGTTTTAATAAAATTGATTCGTCCAGTCAATTGAACATGAAATATCTTTCCAATTTTTGAGTTCTCTTCAACTTCGTTTATCAGTATTTACAGTTTTCATTATAGAGATCTTTCATTTCTTTGGTTAAGTTTATTCCTAGGTATTTTATTTTATTTGCAGCTATTGTAAATGGTATTACTGTTTTGATTTCCTTTTCAGACTGCCCACTGTTGGCATATAGAAATGCTACTGATTTTTGTGTATTGATTGTTCACCCTAATTTTTGGTTCCTGTGACAGTGCTTTTTTGTGTGCAATAGTTGTTAACATTTGGTGTTCCTACAGTAGGGATGAACTGTGTCAGTTTCTATTTGACCATCTCGCTCTGCCTTCCTTATTTGAATTTAGTTCTAGTGCTTGCTTTGTCTCTTCAGGTTGCTTTTTCTTGCCTTTTGGCATAACTTTTAATTTTTTGTTGAATTTGGATATGCTGTGTAGGGTAATAGGAACTAAGGTAAATAGGCATTTAGTGTGACAGTTTATGTTAATTTGGTTAGGATTTAAGCTGTGTGTAATGCTTATTGTAGCTGTAGATACTAGAGGCTTAAAACTCCTTTAGTGTCTTTGTTTGTGTCTTCCCTTTTAGCTTTGGAGTTTTCCTATGCATTGCTCTAGGAGAGAGTCTGTGCTTTGCAGATCTTTCAGCCATAGTCCAATGTTATTAAACTGGAGCATCGTTGGTATGACCATAGTGTGGTGGGAGGAGCATTCTATGTTCTAATTAAGACTCAGCATTTTAGTGGACCTGTGTCTCAGAGCTGTAGCCTACATAGCAATTTGTATCCCTCTTCCAGTGGTGTAGTGTTTTTCTCTTTTTTCCTACTGCCCTCTTCCTAATAAATATATTCCCCTGAAGCCCTATCTCCTGTTTACTATTTTTCAGTCTTACCCCTCAAATGAGACAGAATCATCTGGAATGGGGTGGAGTGGGGACTTATTTTCTTCTTCCATCTAGGATAAAGTTTCAGAATTGTGCTATGGCCGTGTCCTTTTCCCTGGAGAGTAGGCCTTCGTTATGGAGAAGGCTCCTCATATAGTTCACAATCTTTTTCAGATCCTCCCCGTCAGAAGCTTAGAAGTTTCCCTTAGGAGGGAAAACCTAGGAAAATGCGAGACTCCCTTAAGACTGGACCCCCAGGAGTTTCTCATTTTCACCTTAGTCCACATTCAGTAATTTGTCAAATTTACCATTGAAATGTTCTGACTAGTTTATGGCTGTAATAGCTCCTGTTCTAGAGAAGTGTATTTCAGTCTTGTATTTCTCTTGAATGCACGTTCCTCTTCAGATTTTTAGGCAACAATTTGTCCTGGAACCTTAGATCTCTGATGGGTTAAATTAAAGTTATTGATTTTTAGATTTTCTATTATTTTGTTGTTGTTGTTGTTGTAAGGATGAGTGAGAGTGATAGCTTTCAAGATCTTTAAATATTAGAGCTAAAACCAGAAATTTCTCTCAACTCTATATCTAATTATAAAAGTATAGTTGACTTAAGAAAGAAAACATCTGGACAATAAAACAATAATCTAGAATTTATTCCAAAATTATGTAGGTGAACAGTTCCTTAGACCTTTATGTGAACTGTTTGGGAATTGTTTACCAAGCTCTGTATTTGAGGTGCTCCCAGGTTATACAGTATGGTCAATTTCTAGGTAGACTTCGGCTCACTGAGAAGTTATGGATATGGTTGTGGTTATGGTTATGGTTAGAAAAGAAGTGGTATCTGAACATGCAAGTCTCTTTACTTTTGTTGACATATTGGCAAATATAGATATTTGACCTTGGCCTTTTTCTTAGGTCTCCTCACAGTTTTTTTCTATCTAATATTAAGTATAGATCCTAATATATATTTCTATGAAGAGCAAACAAACATTCATGTATGAATGAGTAAAGATGTTATAGCTACTATTACACCAGTAGCTTCACTTTGCTATTTTTACATAAAACTTGAATGCTGATATTGCTATAAATAGCAGCTACAAATGAATTTTGGGTGCATTGCTGGCAGGTTTCTGGTACACAAATGAACATGACTTGCAAATAACAATTTTACAGTTTCCACATATGGAAATTCAGTTCTGTGTATAATATTCTGCTTCAAGGTTTAGAACAAGTATGCAGAGCAATGTTCATTCACACAACTTTGAAAAATGTGTTTGTGTAGCTATTTTGATTTCTTTCATGGAAGAGTCCCAATTGCATCAAGAGTTACTGTGCTCTGAGTTCAAGGTTGTTGTGCTCAAAGGGTTCAGGACAAACTTGGATCCAAGTCAATGGATTTTCTGGCTCATCTTTGAGATTTTCTGGTAGTCCTTCATCACAGCATTCAAAGTAGAAGTTTCTTTTACATGTGAGTTTCAAGTCTTGGCATCCCATATCTCTGAATCATTTCTGGAGAGAACTGCTCAGCCTCAGACTACATTTCTCAGATCCTATTGTTACTATGTGGTGCCATGTAACAGGTACTTGGCAATAAATGTGAACAAAAATGGTGTGGGTCACTTCTGAACCACATGAACGTCTCACTATATGCTTTCATTTGTTTTCCACTTCTTGAGTGCAGAGTATTCGGAGCACTGTAAGATAGTTGTGCCAAAAGGTGGTAGGAGTATCATTCTCTGAAACCAACAAATGGAGGAAAGCTGCCCACCAACTAGAAGCACTATATTGCTTCTTTATATAAGTGCCAATAAACTTCATTGTGTTATGCCACTGGTATAGTTTATATATATGCTAGCAGTTAGCATTAACCTATAGAAATTATTAGTGAAAATGATAAGCTGCTGCAGCAGTTAGTGGCAATAATCCACTTGTAGTCCACTGAAATAAACCATTTAAAGCATGTTGTCCTTGATTTATAGCTACCAGCATCTACATTTCTTTGCATGAAGATAAAGACATTTGTGCCCACACCTATGGCAGGCTCAACATCAGACAGAATTAGTTGAAGCCCCAGCAGACTTCAATCAACGGATGGAGAGAACTGGTCTATAAATGAATACATATTTTTTTTTCTGGTGGAGTCTGTACAAAATTCATTTGACTGTGTCAGAAATTCCATGTTCATCCTTGCTTAGTGTAGAGTTATTACTCCCTTTCCCTCTTTGTAGTGGGTGGTAGCGATCTCTGTGTCCCTAGAGGATAACAGAGCAACACAGTAGAAAGAACCTGAGTCTGTGTGTCACCATGCTGAAGTAAGCCACTTGACTGAGCGAGAGACAAACTTATTTGAGGTTAAGCCTCTAAAATTTCAGGAGTTTATTTCTTATAGTAGTTTGTCTTGCATTAACTAATAATAGAGGTAAACTAAAGAGATCTTGTTCAAGAAAGATAATAATATCAAACATGAGTCAGGAAAGCATGTCTTTTAATCACCAACCAATGGCAGAAAATATTGGGATCCAAATTACTGAAGAAAACAGAGGGTTGGAGAATTAAGGAAGATGAGAGTAATATGCAGTAGGTTAGAACAAGCAAGTAGAAATAGGTTTGGACTAATGCCACACAAACAGTTTTTTTCTATGAAAGTTTTTTATGTTCACCTGCCTGCAGGTTGTATGAAAACACTGGATTCATGGAACAGGGCTAACTTGAGATGAACCATTTACTTGAGATCTGACCTTTGTGATCTTTTTAAGAGAGATGATTGGAAAGGCTACAACAGGGATCTGCCATTCCCATAAACTCTACATTGTGATTTAGTATTATAGGGTTTCAGCAAAAGCCATAAAAAGACAAAAAAATCCCATTGAGGACATTAAGCCTAAACTATTGCTCAGTATAAAAATCTTTTTTGTGATATTACAGAAGATTAAGTATAGAGTTTCACTTGAAACTTTCCAACGATTAGAGAACTAATGACCTTATGATGCATCTGGTTCCATAGTTGGCTAGGACTCATTGCTAAAGATTACCAAAGTGTTAATTTATTTTGATTATGTAACCTCCTGGTTTATTCTTTTGGCTTCCATTCTTTTTAGGTAAGTTCTCTTCTTTGTCTAGGCCCCCAAAAGTTGCTCTTCTTCTATAACCTACTGAGGCTCTACTCTTATCTCTTTACTGTCTCCCTGTGTGAGCTCAGGTTCCCACTACAACCCACATGCTCATAATCTCAAATAAATGCAACCAGTTAAGTGGCTTGTCCTGAATTTACATTTGTCTTTCCATTTGTCCACTGCCCATCTCCATGAGCATGTGCTATGGGCACCTCAATCTCAGTGTACTAAGCTTAATTCCTCAGCTGCTCCTGAAAAGCCTCTCCTCCTTCTGAGTTTCCTATCTCAGTGAATGGCTTATAGTTCTATCTCCTAAATAGTTCATAAATTAAAGCAACTTACTCTCGCACTACTGGTGATACTTTAATGCAGGTCAGAACTGTCTCTTGCCTAGATTATTACAAATTCTTCAAAAATGTTCTCCATTTTTCCAATCTTGCTTTTCCAGTCTATTGTCTAGGTAGCAGGCACGACAATATTTCTGACTTGTGTTTGATTATGTCACTTCTCTGCTTAAAAAATCCCTTCAGAGGCCGGGCGCGGTGGCTCAAGCCTGTAATCCCAGCACTTTGGGAGGCCGAGACGGGCGGATCACGAGGTCAGGAGATCGAGACCATCCTGGCTAACACGGTGAAACCCCGTCTCTACTAAAAATACAAAAAAAAAACTAGCCGGGCGAGGTGACGGGCGCCTGTAGTCCCAGCTACTCGGGAGGCTGAGGCAGGAGAATGGCGGGAACCCGGGAGGCGGAGCTTGCAGTGAGCTGAGATGCGGCCACTGCACTCCAGCCTGGGTGACAGAGCCAGACTCTGTCTCAAAAAAAAAAAAAAAAAAAAAAAAATCCCTTCAGAGTCTCTAAGAATAAGAGCCTAAATCTTTAACACGATTTATACTCCAAAATCTTCCTCGTGTTTACATTCAGGCTCAACTTTTAAACTGCTTGCTTACATTCTGTAGTCTGTCTTCGGACTTCTTTTGATTTCTCAAATATTCAAATATATTCTGCTTTTGTATTCCTAGAATACTTTCCCTACCTTGTCTTAACTTCATCAGTTTACCTCCTATCCATCTTTTACATCTTGGCTTAGATATGTTCTGGAAAGACTGAACTGACTACCAAAAACAAAACAAAACCCTGAATTATTAGTGTCCTCATATGCCCTTGTAGTTTCTGTATTATAACAATTGTATGTGTTTTTTTAATATAAAATGGGATCTTATATGTCATAAAACAATTAAATTTCTTTCATTTGACAATATATCACAGACATAGTTACATGTCAGTGTAAATACAATAACCTCATTTTGCTAAGTCTCTGTAACTTTCCATTTTAGTGTTATAACAAGATTTATTTAACCTTTACCCTATTGGTTCATGTTCAGTAATCAATACTTCTAGATTATAGGTTTCAATCAGTGGAAAAATAAATATACAAAAATATTCTTACGATGAGATATATGTAGGTATGATATATAAATCTTGAATTCAATGTATCTTCTCATTTCTGGATTTTAGCCATCTGTAGTTTCCTAAACTTTTTCATGAATCTGTAATTAACATCACTTAATCCAAACCTAGTGATTTGCCACTGCCCTACTCTGAATCTCTGAGAAAAAAGTTAAACAAACAACAGGTATGGGGTTGATTTGTGTGATGTGGAGTGATGACAGTGTACCCAGAAAGTTATCTTTGGAAGGCAAATAGAATGTAAGAATGCAAAGGCTTAATGAAAGAAAGACTATATTTTAAGTCAAAATATTTAGGAAAGTTCCCATAGTATAACAGTTTAAAGAAAGATCGTATCATTTTAAAGAAAGATTGTATCTAGCACAAAAAGGAAAGCCTTATTTGGGCTTCAGTAACTGTCTTCAAACACCGGAAATGTTCTCAGAATTTGATAGCTTCAAGCAATCAATTTTTCTTTGCTGTTGTTTGTTTAATCTCAGTGAAACCTCTAAGAAATATGTCACCAAATGATAATGTCTTAGTCTGTTTGAGCTGCTATAACAAAATAGACTGGGAAGCATATAAAAATGGGAAGTTATCTCCTACAGTTCTGTAAGCTGGGAAGTCTAAGATCAAATCAAGGCACTGGCAGATTTGGTGTCTGGTGAGCACCCATTTCCCAGTTCATAGATGGTGCCTCCTTGCCATATCCTTCTGCAGTGGAAGGGGGAAAAAAAAAGAGCTATCTTTGGCCTCTTTTACAAGGACACTAATCCCATCCATGAGGACTCAACCCGCATGATCTAATCGTCTCCCAAAGGTCCCACCTCCTAATGCCATTGCTTTGGGGATTAGGATTTTAACATGTGAACTGGGTTGGCAAGAAGGGTTGTGGGGTGGCAAACATTCTGACCATGGATGATTTGTGTGTTTGCCAAATGATGATTACAGATCATTATAATGCGTTAGGTTTTAGTATACTTGATTTATATGTTTTCTTTGCAAAGGTGCTACATTAATGTGTACTAGAAATGTGTGTAAACGGCCGGGCGCGGTGGCTCAAGCCTGTAATCCCAGCACTTTGGGAGGCCGAGACGGGCGGATCACGAGGTCGGGAGATCGAGACCATCCTGGTTAACACGGTGAAACCCCGTCTCTACTAAAAAATACAAAAAACTAGCCGGGCGAAGTGGCGGGTGCCTGTAGTCCCAGCTACTCGGGAGGCTGAGGCCGGAGAATGGCGTGAACCCGGGAGGCGGAGCTTGCAGTGAGCTGAGATCCGGCCACTGCACTCCAGCCTGGGCGACAGAGCGAGACTCCGTCTCAAAAAAAAAGAAATGTGTGTAAAGTAACATCTAATGAAATTGTTCCATTGCATTCTATTTGAATACATACATATATATGTGTATATATATATATATCTATACATATATGTGTGTATATATATATCTATACATATATGTGTGTGTATATATATATACACATATCTATCTCTATCTATATCTATATACATAGAGAGAGAGAGAGAGAGAGAAAGACAAGGTCTCGCTTTGTCACCCAGGCTGGAGTGCAATGACGCGATCTCACTGCAACCTCTGCCTCCCAGACTCAAGCAATTCTCCTGCCTCAGTCTCCCGAGTAGCTAGGACAACAGGTTCCTGCCACCATGCCAGGTTAATTTTTGTATTTTTCGTACAGATGGGGTTTCACCATACTGCCCAGGGTCTCAAACCTCTGGCCTCGCATGATCCACCTGCTCCAGCCTCCCAGAGTGCTGGGCTTATAGGCGTGAGCCATTGTGCCTGGCCTGGATATTTTCATTGTTACATTCTTAGGCCGAAAGGACTCTTTTCATTCTTTCCTGCTCAGTCTGATCAATGATGAAGGCAATTTCTGGACATATGTTTTATGGTTAGTTGAAACTGTACCAAATTAGACAAGTTTCCTAAATTATGATTAGTAATACAAAAGTAATTGTTCTGGTCAAGTAGAATTTGGTGGGAAAATTCTCCAACCTGAAAAGTACCTAAAAACCAAACCGTAAGAACATCATATCTGACCAAATCCCACAGGGAGTTGGTTTTATGTGACTTTTATAAACATTTTGCTTTGAGTTCTATGACTTGCTCAGATATATACATACAACCACAGCAATCTAAATGTTTCAGTTAAATCATCCATTTTAACCATTTCCATTATGTAAATTTTCAGATAATTAATTGACAGTCCCCGAAGACTTCATTTTGCACTACATCAACCTGATTTCTTCAGAATTGCAGCTAGTTCTTCCGTAGTTTTTAAAGCAGTCTCACCTAACTTCCACATAGGAATTTATAAGCTAAAAAAAAATATATATATTCTAGATTAACCGTCTTTTTATGATCTATGCAACACTTTAAACAGGTAGCTGATTAAATGCCCTACATGTACATACACTGAGAAAGCACACTCGTTTAGCCCTAGGACAGACACTGAATATCTTACTACCTCTGCCAAATAAGGAAAATAATGAACCTGCTCTGAAAGCCATACCCATGGGTAAGCTGCAAGGCATGCTTCATAAGGGTTAACTCTCCAGTGAATGCCAGGATGTATTCAGCCTTCAACAAGATGTCTGTGCATTTAGCTCTTATGTAGGCATACTCCAGTCTTCAGAAAGGTGAAACTGGGCTGAGAGGATGTCATGCACTACTGTTTGAGCAGGATGGAAGGCAAGATGGGTCTTTTCAAGTGTGTGCTGTAAGCCCGAAGGAAGAATAGCAACGTCCTTGGAGCCTTCCAAGGAGAGGCGAGCCTGGCTGAATAATCAGTGTGCAGAAACCAAAACCCTGCAACTTATCAGGCAAAGGGACATGAAGGCTAGAGTTGCTGTGATGATGCAAATGAAGGGCAAAATGGTACAAATTCCTGTCTCCCAGAAGGTGTAATTAGGGAGCTACAGTAGAAAAACAGCTATCTCTAGAAATGCAGAGCAGATGCATATGCAGACTACCTCAGGCCTGGGTTAACAGTTAAAAGATATTGACGATTTTCATTTCTTGCCTTCGTTTTATGTAAAAGTTTGCCTGAGTTCCAATTGATAATACTAATAACAGATCACAAAATAGACACAGCACAATGTTAAAGCAGAAGCCATGCACACAAAGCACTTAAAACATCTGAGCCAAAGGAAACCTGGGCCAAATATGAAAAACATATCTATGATAATCAATCTAAAATTATGCACATAAAGTCTCAGTTTAAATCATGTGAACTATTTGACATTCTAGCCATAAGAAAAGCCAAGTTACTTCTAAATGCTTTGCTTTGATAACACAATAATAAATTCTACTTCTATTCTACTCCCATTTAAATGGTATTTATGCTCTATGGCGTTTATAAATGGGCATATACAGTGCACACATGTTGGGCAGTTGCCATGGTGTTTTTTCTTACCATTGGAAGTTATTCCAGTAGCTTCAGCGTAGGGTCAATGAGATAGTTTGCTTTGCAGGGACATCAGTATTGGAGACCTGCAAAGTATTTTCTCATGTACAAACACAGAGGACATTTCAGTTGTTTTATGAGTCTGCATTAGCCAATAAAACTCTTAATTTAGCCTAGTGTTGTTGGTGAGATGGTCTTATCTCTTCTTGATACTGTTTAAGTTGCTTTCAGTTTTCTTCATGTTAGATGATGGTTTTCCTCTTTATACACTTGGCTAATTAAAATAACAAATCTTCACAACCGTCTTTTTGGAATTCCTTCTTATCACTCTAAACTAATTAAACTGGAGGGGAGAAAAAGAACCTGCTGCAACCTAGTAGCAAATCTTCACGTATCAACTATATTTAGTATCCTCTATAAAACAAAAATATTTTATATTGGACAACTCTCTTCTTCATGGCTAATACATTGTCCCTTGTAATACTCAATCCTTTTCTATTCTATTTCCAAGTGGAGAAACTTCTGGGTCTGTGTTTCCAAGTGGGCATCAGGAAGAACAGAATACATTTTGCAGAACTCTCATTGAATGGAATCAATCTTAAATCCAATATCTACACTCTGAAAGGTAATCGGTATGAAAACAATGAAATATTGAATGGCCAATAGGAAAAAAAATCTGAAACGGCAAACTTTAGCATGTGAATGCTATGGGCAGTCAGGAAATTTTATACAAAGTGAAGTTCTCTTGCCCGATGGAGCTATCATTCTCTTATTCTAACTGTGGAGATACAGAGCTTCTTTAATGGTTAAGATTCATGTACATTTATATTTGCTTGGGACATTTTAGATGTGGCCTGAAATAACTTCTCAAGTTTCCTTCCAACCATTTGATACTGAAATATTTAGCAACTTTGAATACCACATTTTTTCACTCCCTGGAACCTCAAATTATAACTCCATGTCAAAAAATTTGAATAGGGAGATGAGGTTAATCTTGGCATCCGATATATTATTAGTCTTTCTATTTATTTGAACTATATACAATAATTGTGCTATATCTTAATTTACATAATACATTGTATTTTCTTATAGAATCTTCCCTTATGGATATTCTAAGTTAACCAGACTGATCTGCAGTCTCCTTCAGTTTTATTTCTGAAGAGTTTAAGATCAAGCACATTGAATGTGAACAATAAAGCCTAACTAAATAGTTAGAGATTAAGTAAATTAATTGCTGGATTTAAAATTCAGTGAACAACTGATTTATTTACTGTATAATTTGTTCCATGAGGCACTCAGAGAGGAATCCATAAAGGAGTTAATTTTCAAGGATTCCAGTGCCCAGAGCATCTTGGAATTAAGTGATTACTATGAGGCACATTTGGTAGAAGAATGGTCAGAATGATGGATTACCATCTGAGGACATTTTAAATTGAGGAAAGTAGCAAACTCAAAGAGAAAACTAAAGCAAAAGTGGCCTGGCAGATTTCAAATGGGGGTACTCTTATGATCTCTAACCTAGGTCAGTCCGAGGCTGCTCAGCAGAGTTCTGCTGAGCACCACTCAATTGGTTCTGACCTTAAAATCTACCTTTCTTCCATTCAGTTACACATTTGGGAAGGTGGGGTTGAAAAAACTAAAACCTCACATTTATTGGGTATTTTATGTACCATCCATTATTCTAAGTGCTTTATGTGTGTTAACTCACTACCATCAAAACAACTCAATGAGGCAGGCACTGTTATTAGCCTCATTTTATAGACAAGGAAGCTGAACAGAGAGAGGTAAATAACCTGCCCAAAGTCACACAGCTTACCAGGGGTAGAGCCAGAATTTGACCTCAGGAAGACTGGCTCCAGAACTCACTCTTAAATACGTTCTACAGTGGCTCTGTGGGAAGGTAGTACCATCATTTTATTTAGTACTTTTAGGATAATTCCTAAATTGTCTATAATTCCTATAAGGTATCAAGAAACTATTAAGTCCATGAATCCTCAAGTCATTTAGGACTATTACAATTAGCATGAATCCTTTAATATAGAGTTAAAATTAATTTTTGAAGATTTTATCCAAGAAGTCTAGCTTACCATAAATGTTGACTTGAAATAAACAGAAAAAATTACTCCAATTACTAATCCATTTCGAAATATATAACAATGCTTACCAACGAAAAGTTCAAAACAAAAATATTAAACTTTTCTTCATTGTATACGAAGATGGAGTTTCAAAACTGTTATTGAAGATAAGGGAAAGTAGAAGGTATACTTAAGCTAGGGTTGTTTGAAGTTTCTTCATATATAGGATGGTTACTCAGTAAAGGATTGTTGCAAGAATGAATCTAAAATGAACTAATGTATTCCTGATGTCTTTGTCTGCTTGTGCTGTTATAACAGAACACCATAGACTGGGTGTCTTATAAACAACAGAAACTTACTTCTCATGGTTATGGAGCCTGGGAAGTCCTGGATCAAAGTGCCAGCAGACTCACTGTAGGGTGAGGGCAAGTTTTGGGTTCAAAGACGGTGTTTTTCTTGTTCTGTCCTCAAATGGTAGAAAGAACTCTTTGGGGTCCCATTTATAAGGGCACTAATCCCATTAACCAGGGCTCTGTCCTCAGGACTTAATCACCACCTAAATTTCCCCACCTCCAAATCACACTGGGGATTAGATTTCAACATACAAATTCTGGGAAGACATAAACATTCAGTCTATAACACCTGCCTTTTGGAAAGATGTTCTCTAGGGGCCCATTCTTTTAATGACACCTGGTATTTATAAACAATCCATGTGATGTCTTCTGAGTTGCAGACAATATAATACCTTCAGACCCTAGACCTTCAAATAAGTCTTTTTTTCTTTATTTTTATTTGATTTTCATCTGTTATAAGCAACAAGCTCTCCCAGGACACACTATTACTTCATAATTACAAGTATAATACTAGCCCTATGTTACTGATTTAATACTATGTTTCTCAAGAAAAACTGCAGCTTTAAAAATTTGGATTTCTCCTGACAAAAGCAATAATGGGGAAAGGATTCCCTATTTAATAAATGGTGTTGGGAAAACTGGCTAGCCATATGCAGAAAACTGAAACTGGACTCCCTCTCCTTACACCTTATACAAGAATTAACTCAAGATGGATAAAAGACTTAAACCTAAGACCTAAAACCATTAAAACCCTAGAAGAAAACCTAGGCAATGCCATTCATGACACAGGCATGGGCAAGGACTTCATGACTAAAACATCAAAAGCAATGAAAGCAAAACCCAAAATTGACAAATGGGATCTAATTAAACTAAAGAGCTTCTGCAGAGCAAAAGAAACTATCATCAGAGTGAACAGGCGACCCACACAATAGGATAAAAGTTTTGCAATCTATCCGTCTGACAAAGGGTTAATATCCAGAATCTACAAGAGACTTAAACAAATTTACAAGAAAAAACCAAACAAGCCCATCAAAAAGTGGGCAAAGGATATGAACAGACACTTCTCAAAAGAAGACATTTATGGGGCCAACAAACATGAAAAAAAGCTCTCCATCACTGGTCATTAGAGAAATGCAAATCAAAACCACAATGAGATACCATCTCATGGCAGTTAAAATGGTAATCATTAAAATTCGGGAAACAACAAATGCTGGCGAGGATGTGGAGAAATAGGAATGCTGTTACACTGGTGGTGGGAGTGTAAATTAGTTCAACCATTGTGGAAGACAGTGTGGCAATTCCTCAAGGATCTAGAACCAGAAATAACCATTTGACCCAGCAATCCCATTACTGAGTATATACCCAAAAGATTATAAATCATTCTACTATAAAGACACATGCACACTTTTGTTTACTGCAGCACTGTTCACAAGAGCAAAGATTTGAAACTAACACAAATGCCCATCAATGATAGACTGGATAAAGAAAATGTGGCACATATACTCCATGGAATACTATGCAGCCATAAAAAAGAATGAGTTCATGTCCTTTGCAGGGACATGGAGGAAGCTGGAAGCCATCATCCTAAGCAAACTAACACGGGAACAGAAAACCAAACACCGCATGTTCTCACTCATATATGGGCGTTAAACAATGAGAGCACATGGACACAGGGAGGGGAACATCACACCCCAGGGCCTGTCAGGGGTTGGGGGACTAGGGGAGGGATAGCATTAGGAGAAATACCTAATGTAGATGACAGGCTGATGGTTGCAGCAAACCACCATGGCATGTGTGTACCTACATAACAAACCTGCACGTTCTGCACATGTATCCTAGAACTTAAAGTGTAATAAAAAAAAGATGAGGATTTCTACTTTAGCAAAATCACTAGGCCCATTTCTTATGCTATTCTGAGTTTGGAAGAGCTCAGCTGAGCCAAGATGAGTGTGGAGGGAGGTGAGATGCAGTCCGACTGAGATTTGCTTCATTATATAAAGGGGTTTTCTATTCTGCATCCAGTAGCCTCAAATTGTAAGTGCTTTAGGACCAACCAAGTGTGAGATATTGCTCGAACAACAGTCATTGCATTCATTTAAAAAATGTGTGTAAGTAGAATTACTTATTTAAAGAAATGAAAGTAATACTTTCCTGCCTTCAGCTATAAAGTTGAGCTTGCAGTGACTCATTTAAAATGTTTAGTTGATAATTGTTAGGTCAGTGGTTGGGAGGGCAATCCAAATTCTATACAGATAATAGAGTTCTCTAGTCCAGTGAATATTTGATTTTTTTTTTAAGTAAGCTTATGTTTGGTTAGTATTTACTATGCGGATACACAGATCTGTAGTTCTCAAGTGCCAAATTCAGGAGTAAGTGAATTTAGATTTTATCAGTATTCCTTTTTGATGCAGCACATATAAAAAATGTTAAGGGAAATGTGCCTGATGCTAGCTCAACTTGGAAATGCAGATATTATAAGTCAATCACCTACAAGAACATAGTTTCCATTCTGCAGTATGTATGTGTACAATGTATACTTCCTGACTAAAGGTTTATTATCAAGAAAACTAGCTACCAAACAGTGCATCAGCACATCAGCTAGCCTCAGACCCTTAACAAATTTGCAGTCATTTTTAAGTCCAGTATAACTGAGATAGATGTACCATTGATATTATATACATGCTTTTTAAAACTGTCTTCATGGTTTATATGAACCTAAGCAACAAAAATTAAAATGAATGTCATGAAAAATGAGATGATAGAGCCATCTGTGTTAGATTAATACCATTATTCAGAAAGATGAGTCCTGTATACCAGGTGTTAGAAGAGGAAAGAAGGTGGAGCACATTGTCAAGGATTCTAGTGCAAACATATATTCCTGGAGTTGGTGAACTGCTGGTTCTAACTGGCACAACTAGGGGGGTTGGAAATGAACTGGCTGTATGACACAGTGGCATTGTTCAACTTGAAGGCAAAGGGATAAAGCCAGAAACAGAGCTAATGACTGCAGTCATAATACCATTTTTAAAAATGACTTCAGATCAAGGTGTGCATGGAGTAAATACACAAGTTAACACTCTGATCTCTTTCATCTATTTTTATAAAGGATCATTCTATAGAGTTCAAGATATTTCCAAAATGTAGATATTATTTGTGAAAGGTGGAGAGCCTATTAGTGGGTCTCAATTCAGTGGGATGATTCCATCAAAAATGTGAGTGGACATTCTTAACAGTCCTCACCTGACTGAATGTACTTTTGAATGAATTAAGAAATTAAAACTTGCAAGGCATTTTAGGAAGTTTTGAGATAAAATAGGATATGAAAATGAAGTAAAATTATCATTAGACACTCCTACATAAAGTAGGTTACATGTTGTTTTATATTTAGTAGTAAAGGAATTACTATTGAATTACAAAGTTTATTTACTTCCTCGAAGGTAGCTATTTTTGATTTCTCAATTTCAGTGCCTGTAGTTCCCCATCTTCAAATTAAATCATGACCAATTTCCCTCTGGCTTTAGGTGTTTCCATGGCTCAAATGTCATATGAAATTTTGTTTGATATTCTTTTTCTTTAATTTGTTAGGTCACCTTTTTGTGGGGTGACCTAACCAAGGTAAGAGATAAGACTACATTTTAACATCTGTAGCTCAAAACTTTAACTGACACCTGACTTTTATTTATATATGTATATATTTTTAAAATTAATAGTTTGCTCATTTAATTTTGATTTGTTTACATATCCTTCGCCTTCCTGGCTTTGCCACTATCTATTCCTATGACTTCTGGGAGTCATTTAACATCAACAAGTTTAAATTTCCCTATCTATATAATAGGATTAATGAGATTACAGTGTGATGTTTCTTCAGTGGTATATTTTACTAAGAAGCTTTTTAGAATATTTTGATGCCGCATCATTAACTTATAAATTTTTAATATGGAGAGTTTACATTTAGATAAGGGGAGTTTTTCCTAGTTACTACTTTCTTTCTAAATCATGAAAGAATTGTATGAGAGGTTTGTAGATGTCAGCAGCTATGCCGGTTGGGTACTGTGTTAGATTTTTCACATTAAAACTGAATGGGCCCAAGTATGAGAAAGCAATACAGTTCCCATGAATTTTTTTTTATTATTATACTTTAAGTTCTGGGATACATATGCAGAACATGTAGGTTTGTTACATAGGTATACACATGCCCTGCAGTGAGTATCAACCCTTCATGTGGTTTGCTGCAACTATCAACCATTCATGTATAATAGGTATTTCTCCTAATGCTATTCAACCTCCAAGCCTCCTACCCCGACAGGCCCTAGTGTACGATGTTCCCCTCCCTGTGTCCATGTGTTCTTATTGTTCAACTCCCACTTATGAGTGGGAACATGCAGTGTTTGGTTTTCTGTTCCTGTGTTAGTTTGCTTAGGATGATGGTTTCCAGCTTCATCCATGTCCCTGCAAAGGACATGAACTCATCCATTTTTATGGCTGCATAGTATTCCATGGTGTATATGTGCCACATTTTCTTTATCCAGTCTATCATTGATGAGCATTTGGGTTCGTTCCAAGTCTTTGCTATTGCGAATATTACCACAAGAAACATATGTGCGCATGTGTCTTTAGAGTCGCATGATTTATAATTCTTTGGGTATATACCCAGTAATGGGATTTCTGGGTCAAATGGTATTTCTGGTTCTAGATCCTTGAGGAATTGCCACACTGTCTTCCACAATGGTTGAGCTAATTTACACTCCCATCAACAGTGTAACAGCATTCCTATTTCTCCACATCCTCTCCAGCATTTGTTTTTTTCCTGACCTTTTGATGATTGCCTTTCTAACTGGTGTGAGATGGTATCTCATTGTGGGTTTGATTTGCATTTCTCTAATGACCAGTGATGATGAACTTTTGAAATATGTTTATTGTCCGCATAAATGCCCTCTTTTGAGAAGTGTCTGTTCATATCCTTTGCCCACTTTTTGATGGAGTTGTTAGTTTTTTTCTAGTAAATTTGTTTAAGTTCCTTGTAGATTATGGCTATTAGCCCTTTGTCAGATGGATAGATTACAAAACTTTCCTCCCATTCTGTGGGTTGCCTGTTCACTCTGATGACAGTTTCTTTTGCTCTGCAGAAGCTCTTTAGTTTAATTAGATCCCATTTGCCAATTTTGGCTTTTGTTTTCATTGCTTTTGGTGTTTTAGTCATGAAGTCCTTGCCCATGCCTATGTCCTGAATGGCATTGCCTAGGTTTTCTTCTAGGGTTTTTATGGTTTTAGATCTTAGGTTTAAGTCTTTAATTCATCTTGAGTTAATTTTTGTTTAAAGTGTAAGGAGAGGGGGTCCAGTTTCAGTTTTCTATGTATGGCTAGCCAGTTTTCCCAACCATTTATTAAATAGGGAATCCTTTCCCCATTGCTTGTTTTTGTCCAGTTGTCAAAGATCAGATGGTTGTAGGTGTGTGGCATTGTTTCTGAGCCTTCTGTTCTGTTTTGTTGGTCTATGTATCTGTTTTAGTACCAGTACCATGCTGTTTTGGTTACTGAAGCCTTGAAGTATAGTTTAAAGTCAGGTAGCATGATGTCTCCAGCTGTGTTCTTTTTGCTTAGGATTGTCTTGGCCATGGGCTGATTTTTGGTTCCATATGAAATTTAAAGTAGTTTTTTCTAATTCTGTGAAGAAACTCAATGGGAATAGCATTGCATCTGTAAATTACTTTGGGCAGTATGGCCATTTTCATGATATTGATTCTTCCTATCCATGAGCATGGAATATTTTTCCATTTGTTTGTGTCCTCTCTTATTTTCCTGAGCAGTGGTTTGTATTTCTTTTTGAAGTGTTTCTTCGCATCCTTTGTAAGTTGTATTTCTAGGTATTTTATCCTCTTTGTAGCAATTGTGAATGGGAGTTCTCTCATGATTTGGCTCTCTGTTTGTCTATTATTGGTGTATAGGAATGCTTGTGATTTTTCCACATTGATTTTGTATCCTGAGACTGCTGAAGTTGCTTATCAGCTTAAGGAGATTTTGGGCTGAGACAATGAGGTTTTCTAAATATACAATCATGTCATCTGCAAACAGAGACAATTTGACTTTCTCTTCTTGAATACCCTTTCTATCTTTCTCTTGCCTGATTGCCCTAGTGAGAGCTTCCAATACTACATTGAATAGGAGTGGTGAGAGAGGGCATCCTTGTCTTGTACCAGTTTTCAAAGGGAATGCTCCCAGTTTTTGCCCATTCAGTATGTTACTGGCTGTGGGTTTGTCATAAATAGCCCTTAATATTTTCGGATATGTTCCATCTATACCTAGTTTATTGAGAGTTTTTGCAGGAAGGGGCGTTTAATTTTATCGAAAGCCTTTTCTTCATCTATTGAGATAATCGTGGTTTTTGCCATTGGCTCTGTTTATGTGATGGATTACATTTATTGATTTGCATATGTTGAAGCAGCCTTGCACCTCAGGGATGAAGCCAACTTGATCGTGGTGGATAAGCTTTTTGTTGTGCTGCTGGATTTGGTTTGCAGTATTTTATTCAGGATTTTTGCATTGATGTTCATTAGGGATATTGGCCTAAAATTTTCTTTTTCTGTTGTGTCTCTGCCAGGTTTTGGTATCAGGATGATGCTGGCCTCATAAAATGAGTTAGGAAGGAGTCCCTCTTCTTCTATTGTTTAGAATGGTTTCAGAAAGAGTGGTACCATCTCCTCCCTGTACCTCTGGTAGAATTCAGCTGTGAATCCATCTGGTCCTGGGCTTTTTTGGTTGGTAGGCTATTAATTACTGCCTCAATTTCAGAACTTGTTATTGGTCTTTTCAGTGATTTGACTTCTTCCTAGTTTAGCCTTGGAAGGGTGTACATGCCCACAAATTTATCCATTTTTTCTAGATTTTCTAGTTTATTTGTGCAGAGGTGTTTATAGTATTCTCTGACGGTAGTTTGTATTTCTGTGGGATCAGTGGTGATATCCCCTTCATCATTTTTTATTGTTTCTCTTTGATTCTTCTCTCTTTTCTTATTAGTCTGCCTAGCAGTCTACCTATTTTGTTAATCTTTTCAAAAAACCACCTCCTGCATTCATTGATTTTTTTGAAGGACTATTCGTATCTGTATCTCCTTCAGTCCTCCTCTGATCTTAGTTATTTCTTGTCTTCTTCTAGCTTTTGAATTTGTTTACCAAAAAAAAAAAAAAAAAAAAAAAAAGCAGGGATTGCAATCCTAGTCTCTTGCAAAACAGACTTTAAACCAACAAAGTTCAAAAAAGACAAAGAAAGGCATTATGTAATTTTAAAGGGATCAATGCAACAAGAAGAGCTAACTATCCTAAATATATATGCACCCAATACAGGAGCACCCAGATTCATAAAGCAAGTATTTGGAGACCTACAAAGAGACTTAGACTCCCACACAATAATAGTGGGAGGCTTTAACATCCCACTGTCAATATTAGACAGCTCAATGAGACAGAAAATTAACAAGGAATTTAGGACTTGAATTCAGCTCTGGACTAAGAAGACCTAATAGATATCTACAGAATTCTCCACCCCAAATCAACAGAATATACATTCTTCTCAGCACCTCATCACACTTATTTTAAAATTGACCAGATAATTGGAAGTAAAACACTCCTCAGCAAATGCAAAAGAATGAGAATCATAACAAGCAATCTCTCAGACCACAGTGCAATCAAATTAGAACTCAGGATTAAGAAATTCACTCAAAACTGCACAACTACATGGAAACTGAACAACCTGCTTCCGAGTGACTACTGGGTAAATAACAAAATTAAGGTAGAAATAAATAAGGTCTTTGAAATCAACGAGAACAAAGACACATCATACCAGAATCTCTGGGACACAACTAAAGCAGTGTTTAGAGGGGAATTTATAGTACTAAATGCCCTCAGGAGAAAGTAGGAAAGGTCTAAAATTGACACCCTAATATCACAATTAAAAGAACTAGAGAGAAGCAAGAGTTCCCATGAATTTTTAAAGCAATTGGTTTACAGAAAAGAGAAAGTTACAACAGATATAAACCTTGAAAGGAACCAAATTACATTTCACTCTGTTTACTTTATAGCAAGTCAGTGGCATTCTGTTAAAAGATCAATGGCATTAGAATGTATAGGAGCAAATTATTTTTAAATTTGTCAGGTGACTTTTAGTATATTTTCTTCAGTTATTTTGCCAATCTAAGAAACAGTGCTGTAAAAGAGTGTTGTGCTGGTTACTTTTACATATCAGTTTGAATGGGCCATGGGTTGCCCAGAGATTTGGTTAAACATTGTTCTGGGTGTGTCTGTGAGGATGTTTCTGGATGAGATTAACATTCAAATCAGTAGGTTGAGTAAAAACAGATGAATCTTCCTAATGTGGGGCAGCCTCATCCAATCTATTGAAGGTCTGAATGGAATAAAAAGATGAGTAAGAAAGAATTATTTTTCTCTGCCTGCCCATTTTCCAGCTAGACGTCAGTCTTCTGTCTTTAAACTTTGACCATGGCTTTTATCAATGGGTCTTCTTGTTCTCAGGGTCTCAGAGGACTCAGACCGGAACTTACTCTGTTTGCTCTTCCGGTTCACAGTTCTTCTGACTCAAACTGAACTCTACTATTGGCTCTCCTGGATTTCCACCTTGCCAGATATAGACCTTAGACTTCTTGGCATTCATAATCACGTGAGCCAGTGACATATATATATATTTTAATATGTATTTATATATTAACATAATATATAATTAATTGCATATTAATTATACATTATATAATTAATATATTATATAATTAATTTAAAAATATATTTATATATTAATATACTACATAATTAATTATATATTATATAATTAATACATTATATAATTATATATAATTAATATATTATATAATTAATACATTATATAATTATATATAATTAATTAAAATATATATTGATATATTAATATACTATATAATTAATATATAATATATTATATGTATTATATATACATATATAATTCTTCAATTAATATAATATATTATATGTGTAATATTATATATTACATATATATATTTAAATCCTATTGGTTTTGATTCTCCAGGGAACCCAGATTAATATAGAATTTTGTATTGAAAGTGGTTCCAGAGGAACAGAACTTTAAGGATGTGTTTTCTGAATTGATTCTGGGATTTTGGGAATTCTGTGCCTAATCTGATTAGATTTAACAACACTAATGACTCTTTCCAGTGGTAAAGAGAACACTGATAGTCTATTCCATGGTCTTGCAATAAAGATATGCGTATGCAAAATATCTGCTTCATATATTTCTAATCAACAACTTATAAACAGCAAGGGGTTGGGTGACTGTGCATATGATATTTTTGAACATCTTTGAATATTTAACTTCTATTGAGGGAATGTGTACATCCCCCCGCACATCCTCCAACTCACCAACTCATGTGTTGAAACCTAATCCCCACTCTAATGGTCTTTAAATGTGGGGCCTTAGATAAGTGATAAGGTCATGAGGGTATAACTGTTATGAATGAAACAAATGCCCTTTAAAAGGGACCCCAGAGAGCACCCTTGCTGCTTCCACCATATGAAGACACAATGGGAAGATGGCCATCTGTGAATAAGGAGGCAGGCGCTCACCATACACCTAATCTGCCAGCACTTTTGTCTTGGACTTCCCATCCTCCAGAACTATGAGGAATAAATTTCTGTTTTTTATAAGCCAGCCAGTTTAGTACTTTGTTATATTTACATGGATGGACTGGGACACTCTCGAATATAGTGAGGTTGGCTAGTTACTCCTAATGTCACTGGGCAGAGGGGTGAAATGAAGGCATGAGATAAGAAATTCAAAGTCTCAGCTCAAGCACTGCTTAAATGACCTGGATGCTTTATGTGTGTCTTTTCTTTTATAGCCACAGAACTGGGATTCCTGAAAATCAAATACAAAACTCATCGTACCATTGATTGAATTACAATGTAAGTTCAACTCCTAGACCCTCAATGTATCTACTGTTAAAGTGAGAACTTTGATTGTGAGAAAACTGGGATCCTGTAAGTTGTAATGTGGATGAGTGGGAAGACCCTAATGAAGCTGAGGACATTGAACTCCTGAATTCTGATAAGTCTTCTTTGCCAGTGGAAGAGGCCTGCTCCCCTCCAGCAGAAGTGGCCTCTCCAATCACAGCTGCTTTCCTGCCTTGGTGGTCTCAGCCTCTCCACCCTTGTCTGAGGGGATTAATCCTGCATTGCCTAAGGAAACTGTAATGACCTTCTCTGAGGCAGTTTCCATGCAAGACAATGTTCATTCTTCTCAGGACCTGTCTCTTCCACCCCGCTTTGCTTCTAGACCTAGTAGTAGACTAAAGTTCCAGCCAGCCCCTAAAGGGAGGTGCTCATTGTGACCCATGGTGCACTACTTTCCAAAGGAATAGCTTAAGTTTTCTAATATAGGTAAGCAGAAATCCAGGAAACACTTATGGGAATAGATATTAAGGGTGTGTGATAATGGGTGCTAAGAACATTAAGTTGAATCAGTATGAATTCATTGATATGGGCTCACATAGCAGAGATTCTCTAATATCATAGCTCAGAAGTTAGATTCTAATCTAAGGTATGCAGACCTTTCAGAATGGGCAAAAAGTGTGAAGATATTTGTGTCCCATGTGAATGCCCATCAGATGGTGAACTCAGCAGAGGAGGATTTTACTAATCAAGTGGACAGAATGACTTTTCCTGTGGATATTCAGGAGTTAGAAAGCGTTCTAACAGTTTGTTTGCTTAGTTGGTTGAAACATGGACTGAATGGTGGCCCACAGTGAGCAAATGAGAAATACAGGACCTGCCTTGTTTTAACATAGAGGAAGGGAGTTGCCACACGATTGGAAAGTATTAGAGTGGATTTGTCATTTAATGCTTATTCAGCCACACTAGAAGGGTACAGAAAACATACTTATTTATTACTCTTACCATGAGAAATAAATTTGTGAGGGGATTCATGGCATCTTTAAAGAGCTCTGTGGTTGCTGTTCTCTGTAGGACAGACCTTACCATAGTGCCTGCAGACCACTGGGAAAACTAAAGGCAATGGGGACGATTGTATCCCAGGTGGCTGCAGTCATGTGGCTGCACTCAACCACCAAATGCAAAGTGAGTGTGTGGTTACTGTAATGGACAGCAGGGTCAAAGAGGCAATCAGAATAGCCTGATTCATACAAACTTATGGTGCTGGCTAGTTAACCATGGTGTTCCCAAAGTGAAATACATAGGAAGCCTACCACATTCCTTTTCAATTTATATAAGCAGAAAAGTTTTATGTCACATGAGCAAAAGTCTAACCTGAATTGTAATAATAGAGTCACAGCCTCTCAAGCAATTATCAGGATTGAGCCAGTTTTCAAACCCAGAACTGCTAGAATGAAGGGAAAGGTCAAGACCCCTAGAGAAAGGATCTTGGTAAAGTACTGAAAATTTGTACTGTTAATTTTTCTCCCAGCCTTCCCCAAAGGGACTTATGGCCTTTTACCAGGGTAACTGTGTACTGGGGAAAAGGAAATAATCAGACCTTTCAGGTACTACTGGACACCAACTATGAAATCATATTGATTCCAGGAGACCCAAAATGTCACTGTGGCTCACTACTTAGGATAGAGGGTTATGGTAGGCAGTGAACCAAGGAAGTTTTATCTCAAGTTTGTCTCTTAATGGGCCCAGTGTGTCCTTGACCCCGTCCTATGGTTATTTCCCCAGTTTGGGGATGTAAAATTGGAATAGATACATTAAGCATCTGGCAAAAGACTCACACTGATTCTCTAACCTATGATGTGAGGGCCATGGTAGCGATAAAGACCAAGTGAGAGCCACTAGAATGATGACTTCCCAGCAAAATAGTAAACTGCAAGTAATACTGCATTCCTGGAGGGATTGCAGAGAATAATGCCACCATCAAGGACTTGAATGATGCAGGGATAGTGATTCCTACCACATTGCTATTCAATTCACCTACTTGGCTTGTGCAAAAGACAGAGGAACCTTGGGGAATGACAGCAGATTATCATAAGCTTAATCGTGTGGTGACTCCAATTGTAGCTGCTGTGCCAGATATGATTTCATTGCTAAAGAAAATTAATATTAATACATCCCCTGATACCTGGTGTGCAGCTATTGATCTGGCAAATGCTTTTTTATTGATATCTGTTAGTAAAGATCACTAGAAGCAGTTTGCTTTCAGCTGCCAAGGCCAGCAATACACCTTCACTGTCCTACCTCAGGGGGATATCACTTTTCCAACCCTGTGTCATCATTTAGTTTACAGGGATCTTTGCCTTACTACAAGACATCACACTGGTCCACTACATTGATGACATTATGCTAATTGGACTTAATGAGCAAGCAACAGCAACTAATTTAGGCTTAATGATAAGACATTTGTGTAGCAGAGGATGTGAAATAAATTTCAAAATTCAGAGGCCTTGTACTCTGGGAAATTTCATAGGGTCCTGTGATGTAGGGCATGTTGAGATATACCTTCCAAGGTAAAGAATACGTTGTTGCAGCTGGACTCTCCTTAAAACCAAGAAAAGGGGGCACAACATTTAGTGGGCTCATTTATCAAATGACCCCCAAAGTTGCTAGTTTTGAATGGAGGCAAGAGGTGGCTGTGCAACAGGTCCAAGCTGCCGTGCAAGCTGCTCTGACACTTGGGCCATATGATCCATTGTATCCATTGGTGCTTGAAGTTTCAGTGGCAGATAAAGATGCTTTTTGAAACCCTTGGCAGGCCCCTACTGATGAATCATGAATAAGGCCCTTAGGATTTTGGAGCAAAGCTCTGCCATCTTCTGCAAGTAAATACTCTCTTTGAGAAACAGCTCTTGGCCTGCTACTGGACCTTAGTAGAGACTGAACACGGAAGCATGGACCACCATGTTACCATCCAACCTGAGCTGTCCATTATGAATTGGGTGTTATCTGACCCACCAAGGCCTAAAGTTGGGCATGCCCATCAGCACTCCATAATAAAGTAGAAATGATATGTATGCGAGGGGACCCAAATAGACCTTAAGGAAACAGATAAGTTACATGAAGAAGTGGCCCCAAAGCCTAAGGTCTTCACTTCTGCTACTCGGCCTTCTCTTTCTCAGCCCATACCTGTCACCACATGGGAAGATCCTGATGATAAGCTGGCAAAAGAAAACATCTAGGGCCTGGGATGTGAATTATATGCAGACACAACCTGAATGTAGGTAGCTGTAGCACTGTAGCCTTGTTCTTTGGTATCCTAAATGAGAATGGTAAAGGGAAATCCTTCTGTCAAGCAGAATATGGTGGTTCACTTAGCTCAGAAGGAAAACTGGCCAGATGTATATACTGATTAATGGGCTGTGATCAATGGTTTAACAGTATGGTCAGGGTCATGGAAGGAATATCACTGAAAAATTGGTCACAAGAAAAATTTTAGATTAGAGGTATGCAGACCTTTCAGAATGGGCAAAATATGTGATGATATTTGTGTCCCATATGAATGCTCACCAAATGGTGAACTCAGTAGAGGAGGATTTTACTAATCAAGTGGACAGAATGACTTCTCCTGTGGATATTCAGTCAGCCTCTTTCTCCAGCCACCCCTGTCATCACATAATGAACTTATGAACAAAATGGCCATGTTGGCAGAGATGGAGGTTATTCATGGGCTTAGCAACATGGAATTCCACTCACCAAGGCAGACCTGGCTATGGCCACTGCTGAGTGCCCAATCTGCCAGCAGCAGAGACTATCACTGAATCCCTGATATAGCACCATTCCTTGGGGTGATCAGTCAGCTACCTAGTAAGAGATTGATTACATTATACTGCTTTCATCATGGAAGGGACTGTGTTCTGTTCTTTCTGGAAAAGACATTTACTGTTTTTTATTTTTGTTTTCTAATCTTAAAGCTTTTTATCCCTAATAGACATTACTTTGAATATGGATTTTCCTCCCCTGCATGCAATGTTTTTGCCATCTATGGACTTACAGAATACCTTATCCATCGTCATGATATTCCACACAGCATCGCTTGTGACCAAGATACTCACTTCACAGCCAAGGAAATGTGGTGATGGACCCACATTTATGAGATTTACTGCTTTTACCATGTTCTCCACCATCTTGAAACAGCTGGCTTGATAGAAAGGTAGAATGGCCTTTTGAAGACTCTTTTATACTTCCAAATATATGGCAATAACTTACAGGGTTAGGGCAGGTTCTATGAAAGGCTATATATTCTCTGACTTCAATATATTGTGCTATTTCTCTAATAGCTAGGATGCATGGGTCCAAGAATCATGAAGTGGAAATGGGAGTGGCATCACTCACTATTAACCATAGTGATGCATTAACAAAATTTTTCTTCCCGTTCCTGTCAACTTATGTTCTGCTGGCCTAGAATTCTTAGTTCAGAAGGGAGTAATGCTTCTACCAAAAAACATAAGAATGTTTTCCATTGAATTGGAAGTTAAAATTGCAGCCTGACCACTTTGGACTCCTCATGCCTCTGAATCAATAAGCAAAGAAAGAAGTTACCATGCCTGGTGACCACCTGACTACCAAGTGGAAATTGGACTGCTACTTCACAATGAAGGTAAGGAAGAGTATGTCTGGTATACCGAAAGTCATCCCTAAAGTCATCTCTTACTATTACCGCACCATATGATTAAGGTCAGTGGAAAACTGCAACAATCAAATCCTGGCAGCAAAACTAATGACTCACATCCTTTAGGAATGAAAGCTTGTGTCTTTCCACCAGGTAAAGAACTATGAGCAACTGAGGTACTTGCTGAAGGCAATGGGAATGCAGAATGAGTAGTGAAAGAAGGAAGTTATATGTACTAGCTATGGCTACGTGTCCAGTTACAGAAATGAGGACTGTAATTGTCATGAATATTTATTCATTATTTTGTTATAAACATGTTTTTGTATATGTATGAGTGTATATCTTTGTTTTATTTGTCCTTTATTTTATTATTATATAATGTAAAATATTTAGATTTATATCGTATTTAAGTGTGGTTAATTTTATATCATAGTATTTAAGTTATGAAATATTGAGAAGACTAAATATCACTTAAGGACTTTGACTCCTCTGTGGAAAGGGTTAATGTCTTTCTGATTATATGCAGTATAATTATATCATGTTAGACATAATTATGACCTTATTATCATCTTCATTTGGAGATTAGGTATAGTTTAAAGAAATGCATATGGGTGCCAAGTTAATAAGGAGTGGACTTGCGATGGTTAATTTCATTCCTCAGTTTAAGTGGACAATGGGATGCCCAGATATTTGGTTAAGCATCATTCTGGGAGTGTCTATGGGGGTGTTTCTGGATGATATTAACATTCAAATAAGTAGAGTGAGTGAAACAGATTTCTCTCCACAATATGAGTGGACCTCATCCAAATTGTTGAAGGCCTGAATAGAATAAAATGATTCTTTCTGCTTGACTGCCTTCTAGCTGGGACATTAGTCTTCTCCTCCCTTTAGACTTGGACTGAAACTTATACTATCAGCTCTTTCTGACTGCAGATCTTGGACTTTCCAGGCTTTTTAATTGTGTGCACCAATTTCTTATTGTTAGTGTGTGTGAGTTTATCTCCTATTGAGTCTGCTTCTCTGGAGAACCTAGATTAATACAAGTGTCTAGGGGAAGACTGAAAATTAACAAAATCCTTTTGAGGATGATTTCAAAAACGATCAGACACATTGTTGATATGTCAATATGTTTTTAAGCATTTTGTTATTCTTTATAAAAATTGTTCTATACCTAAATGGTAATAATTTTGAAAAGTAGTCACCGGTATATTATATTTTTCTCATTGTCTTAATTTCTTTGAGAATATATATGGTCTAATAGCTTCATAGTGTTTTTATATGAAGTAGTTTTATCATGTGATCACTACACAAAGTAAGTTTAAAGTTTCTAAGTTTTTGACCAAAGGTTTTTTATTTAACTTTAATGTCTTCTTTATAAAACAGCCTTGAAATGTTCTAGAACAGAATGGAGTAAACTTCTTCCAATTTGTTTCTGTGAATTTTATCCTTATTTGAAAACCCTGAATTTCTTCACCCAGGTTCTACTTTAATTGGGCACTTACAAAGCAATTCTTCAGTCAGTGTCTCTAATGTCTCCCCGCTTCCCAACAAATCTATGAAGACAGAACAAAAGCTGCAACTCACAGAAACACAGAAAATTAAGACTATCAGAGGACATAGTGCTTGATTCGGAGGTGGTTGGGAGAAAGATTTTCACTGAATAGCAGAGTAATGGAAGATTATGATAAAAATAATTAATGGTCTTCTCCAATCTCTTTCCCTACAACAGAGGAGTCATGTTTCCTTAAAAACAACAGGCAGACTTCTCATTGAAACCTCACTGAATGCCCACAATCTAGAGACACCAGGTCAGAACCTAACAGGACACTAGGCCGTCATTCTTATGTAAAAGTGTTGTTTCTTAAGGTACCAAGGCTCACTTATCCTCCACCTTCCCCTAACACCTCTTCCAACCCCATCACACACGAGTATGCACATCTGAATTAAAAACACAAGCAGGTGGTACAGGGTTGAACAGGGTGAGTTACATCTTAGAAAATATCATCCTCCAGGTGTGGAACCATAAATGGACTATAGGCAGAAGCTCCTAAAGTAGTAAAGTATAGTATTCCCCTTGTATTTAATCTGCAAAGTGTCAATGATACAGATAATGGAGTTGGAAAATGGTTCTATTTCAGTCTAGAGACATGAAACTGATAAACTTTTGTTAGACACTGATGTATGGCTAAGACTCATAGACATTAGGTACCCTTTCATCTATACTGATATAAAAAGGTGATTTGGTTAGTACCTGGTAGAGAGTGAGCAGCATCAAATGAAATTGATACATTTTCTGATGGTAAACACTGAATCTGGATGACTTTGACTTAAGAATAGCAAAGAGGAAAAAACAAAAACAACAACACAAGGTCTCGCAGGAAAGATAAAGAGAACATTATACTGAGGCCCAAGAAGAATCTGAAAATGATTTATTGCAGAAATCTGAGCTCACATAAGAAAACGATATGAGAGTATTAAGCACTAAGACATGGCCTCTAGAAACCTTTTGAACCTCAACCAGAGAATTTAGCGTAGGAAAGTCAGGTGTTTTAGTAATAGACATAGAAATGTGTATGTGTGTGTTGTAGTATATGCTATGCATGCAACTACATATATATGCATCTTAATGTATAGAGTGATATTTATATATGTGAATAGACAGGGAGATAAATAGATAAGTAGGTAGGTAGGTAGCTATAAATAGGTGATACAAGAGGAAATCCCATAAGATTTATTTTGATCTCATTTGTTGGTAAAAATGCCTTCAATAGCACTCACCACTCATTCCTAATTTTTCAAAATTAATTCCTACCAAATTATGAATTGACAACATACCTTAAAAATTACTTTTAAAACTATTGAATATTATATTTACAAAAAAAGAGTATTTGCTAATACGCTTACTAATTAACACAGACTTTGACTTTCTTGCCAAGGCAATAAAATATAATACTGAAATAAGTGAAGGCAAATTTTTGTTATTATTTATAGACAATATGACTATTTAAATAGAGAACTCAAGAGAATAATCTGCAAAAGTCTGAGAATTAATATTAAAGTTCATTACAGTGATTGGATACAAATTAAATGGCAAAAGTTGATAGTTTTTCTGTACAGCAGCAATAACCAATTAGTGTACCTAATGTGAAAAGGTACTATTCACAAAATAGTAATATGTTATTAACAAATGTACACAACCTATATCAGGAGTCTTAAAATACTTTATTAAACAATATAAATAAAAACTTCGATATAATGAAAATAGAAACTGTATTTCCATAACGGAGCACTGGATTTTTTAAAATATGCAAATAACTTTCAAATTAATGATAGGGTTAATAAATGTTATTTGAGATCATGGTAAAATAATTCAAAGTTCATTTGTGAGAACAAACAGGTAAATGTATCTATGAACATTATGGAGAAAGAAAAATAATTCACATCTTTTAATACATTAAGACAGGTGTTTAAATATGTTACGACGTTAAAACACTGTAGTTCTGGTTCATGAACTACAGTCAGATTAATAGAACAGAATAGATAGCATTTGGACACACTATAGTATATATCATAATTTAGGTTATGGCAAAAACAGAGGGCATCATAAACCAAAGGATTAAAAGATGTAAGTTTCTAAACAAATGGTATTGGGAGAATTAATTATTGAGTTAAAAAAAGGGCCCTAATTCATAATATTTACTAAACAAATAACTTGCAAAAAGTTGTTAAATAAATAAAGCAAACAAATAAATGAATATACAATGAGGCTTTAAAAATTTTTTAAAGTATACTTTAAGTTTTCCTTCCTTCCTTCCTTCCTTCCTTCCTTCCTTCCTTCCTTCCTTCCTTCCTTCCTTCCTTCCTTCCTTCCTTCCTTTCTTCCTTCCTTTCTCCCTCCCTCCCTCCCTCCCTCTCTCCCTCTTTTTCTTTCTCTCTTTCTCCCTTTCTCTCTCTCTCTCTCTCCCTTTCTTTCTTTTGTTTTGGAAGTCTCGCTGTGTTGCCCAGGCTGGAGTTCAGTGGCACAATGTTGGCTCACAGCAAGCTATGCTTATCAGGTTCAAGTGATTCTCTTGTCTCAGGCTCCCGAGTAGCTGAGACTACAGGGGTGCCCTGCCACACCCAGCTAATTTTTTTATTTTTAGTAGAGACAGGGTTTTGCCATGTTGGCCAGTCTGGTCTCAAACTTCTGACCTTGGGTTGTCCACCCACCTCGGCCTCCCAAAAATTTGGGATTAGAGGCACGAGCCACCACACCTGGCCTGGTTTACGTTTTTTATATGGTCTTGGAACAGATAAATAGCTTCTATATAGGTCAACTAAAATGTATTCAGAGACACACCAACCACACAAAATGCTTTATGAATGGAGGGTGCCATAGTCAAATATGTTTTGTCAATGCCCTTTGGCACTACAGTGTGTATTAGCTTCCTACAAACATAAAAAATATGAAAGAAAACCACTTAAATTCATATATCTTCATTTTCATTAAACTTATTACACCATATAATTTTATTTATTTAACAAAACTTTTTAGAAGCCTAGTGTTTCATAGATTAAACTTTGGGAAAAACTATTCTAAGTATAAAAATAATAGCATATATAATAATGTTTAAAGTATCAGTGTATTTTATTCATCATTATAGACTTTTTATGCAAAATAATTCATAAGAAATTAAAAGGTAATTGATAAAGAAAATATTCAAAATAAAAATAATAAAGGGATAATATTGCTACTACATAATATAGTGTTTTTTAACACAAAATCTAGAGAAAAAAGAAATATACTGATAAACAATAAATAAAAGACAAGAAAATTCACAGAAGAAATTGAATGGTCAATAAATATAAGACATAACCCACTGATAATAAAAGAAAGTTTAAGCATTCATTTTCCTAGTAATTGAGCAAGTATATGTACGTCATTATTAGCAACAAAATTTACAATAATACCATTATGTATGATACCTCATTATATGAGACACTATGAAAGGTACTTTAAATGAGTTCTTTAATTTATTCAAAATAAAATACAGTGCAAAATGCTAAAAATTAAGGAAGAGAAAAACTTTTACATATTTGGGCATTGTACCGTTATTCACTAAACTTACTGAGGGCTTTGGGCATCCAGTGGAAAGAGCATTAAAATAATGTATACACCTTATGTAGTAAAATCCTAACATTATAACATTATATTATGTAAGATTGTATAAACATTATATTAAATAGAAAATAATAAAAACATTAAAACAAAACTTATAAACGAGGTTATTTAAGAAGACACTGTGTGGCAGTGATAAATTGGAATTACAAAATGTATGTTAATAGGGAAATGACTGGATGAATCACTGTATATTCACTTTCCAGAATATTCTGTAATAATTACAATTATGTTTTCATAGAATATTGGTGAGACAAAATGCTCATGATATAGTATCTTGTACTTAGCAGGATATTAACTTTATACGCTAATTGAAAATTACTGTGTGTTTAAGTGTGTGCACTCATCTGTGTTTTGTTGCAGGGTGATGAGTTCATGTGATTTTTTAAAGATGTTTAATTCTTAAATATTTTATGTATTTTCTAAAATAAGCATGGATATTTTATGGCAGAAAGTATTTAAAAATAAATTTCTTATTAACTTGTCGTTCCCCTCTTCCCCACCTCCATTACAGGCATTAATTGCCTTCCATTTTGTCATCTTTATTTTTACATGTCTGACTTGTTCACTTTGCAACCCTTGTTCCTTGAAGGGTGGCTTCCAGATTTAGGTGGTTTCAAAAACACTCGTATTACTTGAAATCTATTTCAGTATTTAGCAGTTAGGGCCAATAGAAATTTATTTTGCAAATTGTTGTCCTCTTGTATATTTAAGGGGTGAGGGTTGGAGAAATAAAACTTGGAAGGTATCATTAAAACAAGAAGTAAGGGAGGAGAGAGAAAATAGAAATGATGTGTTAATCCATGTAATCATTAACCAATCAATCTAATCATTCACAGATTTGGTTAGAAAACACAATATATTTATTATCTTGTTTCTTGCTAGATTTACAGATCATTGAAGACATGGCCTCTGCTCATTCTAGTCTTCCACAGGCGGAGAGCCAAGCTTAGGCATTAAACAAAAAGAATGAAGGTGGGACTCTGAGCTCCTGGGGAAAATAAAATTGTAACAATGGCAGCATCCAAAGTTTTGTGTAATATTGGGGGCAGAGAAATTAATTTGTCTTTCTCATCAGCCATAATTTCATTTAAATAGGGGGATGGTTTCACTCTTATTGGGTCTGGGACCCATGTTGGTTTATCACGCATTGCAGTGATGTTTTTCTCAACAGCGTTCCATCAGGTGGGATAAGTGTGGAGAATGGACGGCAGCTGGGCACCCGAGTGGTTCCTGCAGAGACAAGAGAAACAAAGTGAGAAGAGAAAAAAATAATTCCTTCCAAATCCTCTGAAGAATATATACCAAACAGATAGAGCATAGGTCCTGGGAGATAAAGCCGACTAGCACTGAAGTTGGGATGGGGTGGGGTGGGGGAGTGGCATGTCATTTTCTGAACCTTGAAATATATATATGTCTTTATTGAGTTATAACTCATATAACATGAAATTTACATAATAAAGCATATAATTAAAAGGTTGTGGTGTATTCACAGAGTTGTGCAACCATCACCAGATTCTAAGTTTATAACATTTTCTTTGTTGAGAACTTTTTAAAAACAAGTTTATGGGAATAATTTTTAGAATCAAATTCTTTAAATATTTGCCACGTGTACAAATCAAAATCAGTTTGGTAAACAGTGTTTTCAGTACATTAGCAAAAAAAAAAAAAAAAAGAAAAAGCAATCTCTTTTCCTTTTCATGTTTCCTCAACATTTACGAGAGTATGACTTAATTATATATTTTCATACGATACTGTTAAGTGAACTTCTCACTATTTTTTCAAATCTTGTCCCCTCAGTTGGTGAGTAAGATCCTAGGGGCTGGGAATTTACAAATATGTATACATGAAAACAAGGTCATCGATCTTCCAAAGAGAAAAAAAAAAGAGGGGGGAAGATTTTCCTAAAATTTCTGCTATTTTCCACATTGTGCTTCTAACTCTACAAAACATTGGTTAAAAACTGCATGCCGAGGTGGGCAGATCACTTGAAGCCAAGAGTTTGAGACCAGACTGGCCAACACAGTAAGCCGTTTCTACTAAAAATACAAAAAATTAGCCAGATGTGGTGGTGCACACCTGTAGTTCCAGCTACTCGGAAGGCTGAGTCACCAGAATTGCTTGAACCCAGGAGGCTGAGGTTAAAGTGAGCCAAGATTGTGCCACTGCACTACAGCCTGGGTCACAGAGCGAGACCCTACCTCAAACAAACAAACAAAACTAAAACAAAAACTGCATGCCTTTTAAAGGTAGGCAGCAAAGCCTCCAAAAATACAGTCTCCCAGGTCATTGCTTTCAGGCTGAGAATCATTTCTTTGGAACGTTCTGTATCTTGAGCAATAATTTTGGGATTCAGGAAAATTATGGAGAGAGTTAACTAGCAGAAAGATATAAAATCTACCTTTTTCTCACATAATATAGGATTTTGAAATTGCTAATAATTATTACTCATCAGAAATGAGAAGCCTGTCATAATATGAAATGAAGCCTATTGATATGATTTGCAACTTTAATATAAAGCAAACTCGAGCCTCAATGCTTTGAGGTGACACTGACTGTAAAGCCCCTCATCATCTCGTCATTCAGTAAAGACGTTCTATGGGGATAACTGTGGAGACTGAGAATGAATGAGGGAAATAAACTCAGAACAGGTTATTGTTGTTTTCTGAAGGCAGGTATAATTTCAACTTATAAGAAAATCCATGTTAACTGAATGATGAGTATATCTTCTTTTCAAAAGGGATAATATTTAGTATTAAACCTTCATTGTTTTAATTCAAATAATGCTGGTCCCCTGATCTTTTATCCAGAAAGGACTGAATCCCTAAACCTTAATTCAAATGTTCCTATTTATTCCCAGTAGCCTTAGGCAAAGATATTCAACCTCCATGCCTCATTTTCTCCATCTGTAGAATGGCAGTAATGATGCTTACCTGTCTTTCAGGAGTGTTACAAGGCTTCATTAGTTGTTTGTAAAGTACTTTGTAGATGAAGAACTCAGCATAAATGCTAAGTACCATTGTTATTACAGCAGTTTTATGTTCTGTGCATAATTGCATTTTTTTCTTTTAAAAATATTTCAATTTTCCATCTGTCATTTGTAATATATCAAACAAAAGCTAAATTCTAAAATTTTCTCACATTACCCTGCTGAGAAATGTACATAACTAAAAGTCTCCAGACAGTATGCACAGTCCCCAAATGCTTCAGGGCAGTCTCACAAAACTCACTGTCACCAAGCAACAATATTACACAGCCCATGTATAACTATTTTCAGAAATGCTCATCGTCCTGCAAATATTAAGATACTGAAAATAAATGAAAATCAGTGATGGTTTGGTCTTTCAATATTATCAGGACTGCGTTTTGATTTCACAATAGTGAAAAGCCATTTGAGGTGTTGGTGGGTTTCGCCTCCTTTTCCTCCTCACTTCCTCTTTCCCATGCCTTCTACTTTGCTTGTCCTGCCTTCATTCTTTTAAAGATATTGTCAAACAAAGCAATTTAACATGGACTGAATCAGAATTCATAAATACTTTTTAAAAAATCTTACATGTAGGTGATGGCTCACTGTGGCTACTTGTATTGTGTTTTTTTTGCAAAAACAAGTTTTTCCAATACCATTTCCCTTCTGTTTGGGCCTACTTCAACACAGCCAACATTAAACGGTGAGCAACAAATAAAGACACATTACAGCAGGTCTAAGCACAATTGTCTCCCCAATCCATGTACTTGATAAATGCCCTGTTTCAGCTAAAAAAGATGTATAACGTTTCCCTTATACTAAATTTAGTGGTGAAAATCTTTAATAACTAAAACTGACTATAATTTCCTTCTTTCGACTGTTCTATTTCAAGGTCTCATAAATCCTTTTTATTGATTAGTTTTACACAGAATGCTGTAGAGCTCTAAACACAAGAAATTAAACTGAATGGCAGGTGGATTTTTTTCATGGTCTTTTCAGCTAACCCAGCAAAAATGAATTTTAATGTAATGGTTGACTTTGTGAATATTTCTTCCTTTTTATTATTTTTAAAGTTTCTGCTAATGTGTGTAATTTTATGTCACATACTTTTATTCTGAACTTAATTATAGAAAAGGATAACAACAACTTAAAATACTGCCCCAATTTTATTTTTGCTTCTTTGAAGTGTATCATCTGAATTCACATGTTGATATACATTATCTCTTAAGAAGAAATAATGAAATTTCTCATCAAAATGATTGGCATATAATTATGAAACTGGCTTCTGAATCGAATGTCAAGAAAATCTCCTGCATGGAAGCTAGGAAATAGATTTTTCACCTCTCTTGTATATGGAAAAAACACACTAGCCTTAGATTTAGGTAATTAATACAGTCTTCCAATAACATATTTGAATGGGAAAAACAGTTCCTACTAAAAAAATACACAATATAGCACAAATAGTTAAAAGATTTTAATGCATTAAAAGGGAGTATAGATGTTTGGAGGCAATTTGCAGCTTCTGCATATTGTGCTTACAAATTCTGTTTTCTCTGAAGAGGAGATAGGTTTTCATAAGAGGAAAAAGAATAGGAGTAGCATCCCTGAGGTCTTTCCTTGAGTTTTTGGGTATTTGCTTTTCTTAAGTCACTCTATTAGGAAGCTTCTAGCTCCAAAACACAACTGTGGTACACAGAGTATGAAAATAAGAGGTGTTAGAGATCTCATATCTCATAGTTAAGGTGACACCTCTTGGGGAAGACCTGTGTGGAACCAATGATAACTCCAGGTACAGAATGGACAATAGTTGCCTTCTTTGGTTAAGAAGATCAGAGTAAATAATGACTGTGAGATGCCTGGAGTTCACTTATTTTGAGATCATGTGATTCAAACTAGTAAATGACAAGGAGCTTATATTTAGGGAGAGAATAAAAGGGAATTCAGGTCAGGAGATCGAGACTATCCTGGCTAACATGGTGAAACCCCGTCTCTACTAAAAATACAAAAAACTAGCCGGGCGTGGTGGCGGGCGCCTGTAGTCTCAGCTACTTGGGAGGCTGAGGCAGGAGAATGGTGTGAACCCGGGAGGCGGAGCTTGCAGTGAGCCGAGATCACGCCACTGCACTCCAGCCTGGGAGCACAGCGAGACTTCGTCTCAAAAAAAAAATAAAATAAAATAAAAAAAAACAAATCCTGAGAAGCAGATAGAGAAGTGGAATGAGAAGTGGGTACTGCTTATCCTAATTCAGCCATTATAAAATATGGAAGACTCAGTCTAGGACAGAAACATGAAACATATTAAAAGCAAAATAATTTTTAAAATACTCAGCTAGAAGAAAGAAAAATCCTAACAGCAGCCACAAAGAAGTTAAAGAAAATGTGCTACCTTTTAAAACAGATTAGGAAAATTAAGAGGTTTTAAGGAGACACATTTTCTTTCAGAGTTATTGGTTCTGCAGAGAATATGTATGGGTACATAAAGATGACATCACGGAAGCCAGCACTGTATGCCTTTGGATCTCTCCCTTAATGGAAAGATTTGATCCAACATTGGTAAAGTAGAAATCATTTCTGTGCTGTGTTCCCTGTAATTAGTGATATACCTGTGTATACTAACTGCAAAATCACAATACAGGGACATCTTATTTTTTCTTTAATAATGTCTTTGCAATTAGAAAAAAAGATTCTAAAATTATACGGAGTCAACAAACAGCCCAAATAACCAAAGCAAGTCTAAGCAAAAGGAATGGATATGGAGGCATCATATTACCTGACTTCAAATTATACTACAAGGTTATAGTAACCAAAACAGTATGGTACTGGTATAAAAGTAGACATATATTGGATAGTCACATGTGAAATTGTGACTCCTATAGCCACAATGAAATTGGATCCCTATCTCTTATCACATACAAAGATTAACTTAAGATGAATTAAAGACTTAAATTAAGACCTGAAACCATATAGATTCTAGAAGAACACCTAGGAAAAACTCTTCTGGGCATTGGCCTAGGCAAAAAATTTATGACTAAGACCTCAAAGGCAAAGACAACAAAAAGGAAAATAAATAAATGGGACATAATTAAACTAAAATACTTCTGCACATCAAAAGGAATAATTCATAGAGTAAACAGACAACCTACAGAATGGAAGAAAACATTTGCAAACTATGCATCTGATGAAGGAGTAATGTCCAGAATCTACAAGGAACTCTAACAAATCATCAAGAAAAAAAAAAAACAAAAAAAAACAATTCCATTAAAAAGATTAAAAAGTGGGCAAATGACGTGAGCAGACATTTATCCAAAGAAGATATACAAACATCCAACAAACATATGAAAAAAATGTTCCACATCAATAATCATCAAGGAAATGCAAATTAAAACCACAATGAGATACCATCTTACCCCAACCAGAATGGCCATTATTAAAAAGTCAAAAAACAATAGATGTGAATGAATGTGAAAGGGAACTCTTACACACTGCTAGTGGGAATGTAAATTCGTATAGTATGGAGATTTCTTGAAGAACTAAAAGTAGATCTACCATTCAATCCAGCAATCTCACTACTGGATATCTATCCGAAGGAAGGGAAGTCATTACATCAAAAAAACACTTGCATGCATATGTTTATTGCAGCATAATTCACAATTTCAAAGATATAGAATCAACCTAAGTGTCCATCAACTGATGAGTGAATAGGGAAAATGTGATTGATATATATATATATATATATATATGTATATATATATATATATATATATATATATATATATCATAAAATACTACTCAGCCATAAAAAGGAATGAAATGTCTTTTGCAGCAAGCATTATCTTCAGCAAAATCACTCAGGAATAGACAACCAAATACCACATGTTCTTACATAAGTGGGAGCTAAGCTACATGTATACAAAGCCATATAGAGTGGCATAATGGACATTGAATACTCAAGGAGGGAGGATGGAAGGGGGATGAGGGATGAAAAAAATCAAGCATTGGGAACAACGTACACTATTTGGCTGATAGGCACACTAAAAGCCCAGACTTCACCAATATACAATTAATCCATGTAACTAAAAAACTACATGTACCCCTAAAGCTACTCAAATAAAAAATTAAAAAGAAAATGATGTCTTTGCTTCCTGAATCTCCAGGTAAATAGCTTCATCTTTACACCTTTAAAATGGAAACACTTAAGTCATTGTACCCAACAAAACATCCAATGTTGATCCAAGAACCCAGATACACTTGACCTTGAAAGATGGTGGCAACCCATCTGTTACATGGCTGCTACTGATCAAACCAGCAAAAGAGCAGGGAACAAGCTTTAATCAAGGTAACTTAGGCTTGTTACCCCCCAAAACTGTTCACAGTAAAATAACCTCAATAAGTAGATGAATGAAAGTCTGCTTAGCACTGTGCTTGATACTGATATTAACATTGCTGTTACTATCATTACTATTATATTCTAAAGAACAGTATACAAAATAATATGTATACTATTATTATACTATATATTATATTATGCTTATATACATTAAATATTATATAATATAAAAACATGCATTAAAATACATCATACATAGTATATATTCTGTAATAGTACTCTGATATATTACATATTTTATAGTATATAGATTCTAATATAAAATACATATTCTATATATGTATTACAAATATTGATATTCTATAAATTAACATACATATAAATGCATTATAAATATTATATAAATATTTCAAAATTTAGAATAAATAATATAAATATTATAATATATAATATGATATATTTTATATGTTATGAGTATAGAAGATATGGAATATTAACTTACATATTATATATAAATTATATATTTATAATATATTAAATATATAATTAGGATATTATTTTTCTTAATATATAATAAATATTAATATAATTAATATATTTTAAATATAAATTTTTATATCTTCCATACATAGAAGATATGAGAAATTTATCTTCTATATACAGAATCATATTATATATATTCTATATGTAGAATATTTATATGAGATTTTTGTGAACACAAGTGGCATATGTGAGTATTTGATTTAGTTTTTAAAACTTTCAAATAAGTCAGTAGTGAGAATTGTATTTAGGTTTTATTTAGATCCATAGTTTTGCTCCTGATTGTGTTGAGATTAAGTGGTAAATAAAAGGTATGGACTCTGTTTTGCCACACTGACAGAAAAATGCATATTTTCTAATCAAGCCTCCTCTTGGGGGGAAAAATACATATATATATATATTTCCTCTTAGGTAAAAACATATTATACATAATATAATATTACAATATATTATTATAATACATATTATTAACACATAACAATATATTAATATAGATATGCTAATAGTATTCCAATTTTCTTGTGTTAAACATCAAAACTTCTTATAACATTTCTTCTTCATCCCTATAAAATCTTTTAAAATGTTATGGATGATGGTATTTGGTTAATACCAACAAACTAAGCTGAAAATCATGCAACACTTTCCAGTTTTCAAATTAGAGTGTTCGTGATCAATACCTTGCTTTTATAATTGTCCATTACTGTATTACTGTGGGCTATCTTTGTTTTAGGAATGTTTTACTTGCTGTAGGCTAAGGCTTTAAGACAATGGTTGTCAACCAGGAGTGATTTTGACTCCAGGGACATTTGGCAATATCGTTGCCATTTTTTTGTTGTCCCAACTCAGGGCTGGAGCCACTGGTATCTAGAGGGTAGGTCCAGAGATGCTAAACACCTTACAATGTGAGCAAACAGCCCCTTATAACAAAGATTTATTTGGCTGTAAAGGTCAATAATGCTGAAGTTGAGAATTCGTGCCTTAAAATATGAGCACTCGCCTAAGTGCTATTCAGAAAGCAAGTCAGAAAACACACACTTTGATCTAAAATTAAGTCATAATAATATTAAAATATTTTAAAATATTCTTTTAAAAATATGATCTTGAAATTGTATTGGTCAGTAAAGAGTTCTGTCCAAGTTTTCAGTGATTTTCATTGCTGCATTTAGAGAAATGACAAGGTCAGCTAGGGATCTCAGAATCTCATAGGCTGTGTGTGTCTGCGCGCACACTAGCTTTCCACTTTCAGTTAATTAATTAATTCATTATTTATTTTGTTTTTGATTAATTCAATATTCTTCTAAGAGGAGGACTGACTAGAAAATCTGCAATTATCTGGCAATGCATCAAAATAGAGTCCATCTATTATATTTAACTCTTAACCTCAACATAATCAGCAGCAAAACTATAGACTTAAATAAAATCTAAATACAATTCTCACCACTGACTTACTTCAAAGATTTGAAAAATAAATTAAATACTCGCATATGCTACTTGGGTTCACAAAAATCCCATGCATAAGAACTAAACGGCTAACCCCTTTGCTTCTCAAAGGCTCATTTAAAGCTCTTTACATATAAGGCAGCTGTACTATTGCCTACTCATTCTGACTGCACCTTTTGGCTGATTTTGAGTGTGTAAGCAATCAGCCATGTGTGCACCTTTTACAGGGAGAAGTGATTGACAAAAACTTGGAAATAATCTTTGGCTGAACTGCCCTGTTCTATGAACAAAGAGTGGCTTATCCGATCGCCTGGAAGTTACAAGCATAGGAGCTCTGTTTTGCTCTCCGTTTTACCCTGAGATAAAGAGCTTGAATTATGAGTTGGATGTTACTCTTTGCACAAAGCATGTTTTTCCTAAGAAAGGATAAATGTGCATTATAAATTGTCATTTTAGAAACACTTATCATACCCCAAAACGAGGTCCCTTGATCTCCTTCAGAGCGAAAAACAGTTTCCTGTTAGATGATTCTTACCAACAGAGCTGTTCACGTTGAGAGAGAGAGAGAGAGAAAAGAAAAAGAACGGAAAAAATAACCCTCACAATTGCACAAAGGACGACTTTATAGGAGACCTTCAAACACTGAAAATCAGCCCAACGTCCTGCCGATCATTATTGAGACATCTGTATTCACTTCACACGGACCCAGGCACTAATCAGCCAGGAAGTGCAACAAGCACTGGCAGAAAGTATACAAAGATAAAGTACCAAATGGTATGAATATTAAAATCATAAATACAATAAAACAAGATAATGAGTGTCCTCAATTATAATAAAGCTAAAGCCCAATTAAAACATAATCACTGACTTATTATTCACAATTTTTTTAGAGATCATATTTAGCTGATTTGTTACACTCATTTCCCTTTAAAAGATTTCATCATCACTTTTTTTGCATATCCACTTTTAAGAAGATTCATTTATCCATCTAATTGAATAATTAGGCTTTTTTGATTAATTGTTTTAAACAGTTTCATGTCATGGGTATCTTCCCACTGAAATGCTTTTATATTATCTTCTGTGCCTTGATGTTCCTGCTATAAATTACAAGTAATCACATCTTTTCACCTCTCCTTCTGGCACATCCAAAGAGGACTGGGTTTAGTTGGAGAGCTTCCTACTGGTTCTCTTCTCTATCCCTCACTTTCTTTTCTGGTTCTCACAGCTGCAAGTAGTTCTGAGCTTCACCATACGTGATCATTTTAAACAACTAAGCTATGAAGCAATGGTGACTCTCTACCTTCTTATGTTCATCCCTGCCATTGCATACAAGATTCACAGCTTCAAAGGTTTCCCCAGGGGTCCTAGCCCAGCAGAAAATCCTGATTATAAGTGACATTTGAGTGGATTTTTAGAATTAGTTTATTAACAATTATATCCAACCCAAGGCTTTTTATTAACAGTATCAAGACAGTCATCCAGGACAGAACCCAATACTGCTGTGTTATCTTGGCATGAAAGCAATTTTTCACATGGGAAATTATCTCAAAGATTATCTGAAGGTCAGCATTGTGGGGATGATACCTCTTTCTAAGATTGGAGAGTCTAAAATCATGGAAGCTGGTCTGGGGGGCTGGCAGTGGGACTTGACTTTGTGATGGCCACCTTGCTTCTCCCTCAGGATCAGGCATTTCCATTTGATAAATTAGACAGGCAAGTCTGTCTGCCAGGGCTTGACTGCAGCATATCTTCAACACACCTCACCCACTAATCCCACTTCTACAAAAGAAGCTGAAGTGAAGCCTTTCTGTTGCCTTGAATACAAACTAGGTCTTCACTTGTCCCCAAAAGTGATTTAATTGACTCATAATCATTTCAAATATTCATTGAATATTGCTCTTTTACCAACAGACTGGTGTGTTTGTGATAGCTTCTTAAATATCAACAATTCATATGTGACAATTTTATAAATAGGGCAGTAGTAGAGTCATTTCAGCTTCTCTTATGGGACAGTGACTGAGAAGTCTCAAATAGTGTTGTACTGATGTGAGAGCATGGTACAATGTCTGCTTTATTTTCAGGACTATATTGTGTCTGCCCAGAAATGAAATGCAACCAGGTGAGGCCTTTTATGAATCTGGATTAGAATATCTAGTTTTGGATTAAATATAAATGAAATTGAGCTATTAACACTCCAGGAGAAGAAAAAAAAAAAAAAAAACAACAGCTCTCTTTCTCAATGTTTTATCAGTAATCATGTCATCGGGGAACAAATGGGGGAGTAGCATGATTATTAAAAAAAAGCATTTGTGATTACAGAGTACAATTATGGCTACTTTATATATTGATTAATCTTTTTTTTAAGGTAATAACTATGTTACCATTTGATTTCTAAGAAAGGAGCACATTTTCTTTTAAGGACTTGTAATACTGAAGATTATGGATAAGTCAAGTATCAGGACAAGGTGATTACTTAACATCTGTGACCAAGTAAAAGGCTAAGGGAGAAAATCAACCAACATCTGCACTGTCAGTAAAATACTTGGGGGAAAAAAACACAAGTGAAGTGTGATTAATCACCATGGATGTATGATTGAGTCAATTGACTGTTACTTTTTCATGATGATTAATCAGCTACAAAAATTATAATTGTCCCACTTCTAGTGGCTGCATGCTGTGCCCGATGACATCAGCTGGGGCTATAGATACTCAATGTGTGGTTTTCAAAAGGATATGCAAATATGACTGGGTAAAGAGGGGTGGGGCTTCAACTCCATTGTAAGAAACACCACGAGTCCTTGCCCTTCTATTATGGTTGGAGTTTTCTTAGCAGCTTCCAGAGAGGGCAGTTCTTGTGCTATTATGACTATTTCATAACCTCATCACCACCACAAGGGAAAATTAGAGAAACCCATTTCTGCAAATTGGCCATTGTGATCTTGTTCAGGAGATGATCAGATACTCAGTAATTCATTTTCTTCCTTTCCACTGATTTCTTTTGTGATTAGTACAAAATGGTGACATAAATATATGTGCAAGGAATGATACTAGCAGGGAGTGGCTGGGGACCTGGGCTTTCAGCTTGTTTGTACATTTGACTCCTTCAGCATATTTGTGGAGCGAGTCAAAGAAACTGGGATTACAAATGTCCATCAGAACTTATAAAAGAACATCTGTTCATTAGCTGTGACTCTCTATAGAGAAGTGCCATCATCAGAATAGGATTGCTTGTAGGTGTGAATTTTTTTTTAAAGAATACTTTCCCTAACATTCCTAAAACCCCAAGGTGGTAATAAATCTTTGCAGCTGGCTCTGCTTACCTATTCCTCAAGGGACTACTGAGAATCACCTAGTAGAGAATGAAGCACAGTGCCCATGTTTCTCTATAGGTTGGAATTTACTAGTAACACTGAGAATGTCGTCATGGGGTTGAATATAGCTTTTTATCATTCTGCTTGATCCACTCATCTTTAAATGATTATTTTAAATTTATCATTAATCAGAAAATCTTAAAGTACTAAAGTCTGGCAAAATAACCTAACTGATTAATTATCCCAAAGCAACTGGGTCTTACCGGAGTAGAACTAAACATACTGATATACTCTGCAGAAGAGCAGCACAGGGCAAAACCCTGGTCGCTGCATGCATTCACTATTTACGTTTCGCTATCTTTCACCTTGAGATGCCAAACTACTTTTGGAAAATGTAGCCCACTTAAGACTGGAAATTCAGACACTTAGCCTTTCAAAACGGGATGATTTCTTTTTAAAAAACCTTAGAGATAACATCTTTAAAGAAAAGAATCATCCTTTACATTCATTAAATTAAAAAGAAAGGATTTCAAATATCTTCCCAGCTAGTTCTAAGCAGGCAATACCTTTTTGAGCCTTCAGCTGTGCATAAAGTCCCCATTAATGATCTGTAATGAAGTACTTCTTTTTGCACATCCAGCATTTTCCCTTTAAAGTTCAAGAAATAGCACAAATTTGCCAACACTGCTCCCCTTTTAGCACATTGACTGTACTTTTGAACCAAACCACTAACATGACTGGAAAAAAATAGTAATTTTTCTACTGTGGGTCTTGGAGTATCTACCCACTCCAGTGCAATAAAACATAACCTATGAACATTTATCACTCCTAATTTATTATATTTTAAATATACATTATTAACAGCTCTTATATACACATGTTCTCTAAACCCATAGAGGCCTTCAATTTTATTAATATGAATCACGGAAGTCTCTCTCACTTCTTGTATTTAGATAAGAAAGAGAAACGTGGGAGCTCCAGTCTCTTGAGCTTTCTCTAGGTACCTACTAATTGTTAATTATTAGAGACTAACTAAGTCACTGAAGTGAGTCATTTGGCTGGTGTCTCAAATGCTGTCATTTACTACTACACAAATCAGCCTGGTGATAGAGTGTCTTTAAATTAGGTTACAACCATGCAGTTATTGGACAGGGAGTAATTGATAAAACCATTAGTAACACTTGTAGAGATAACAGCTAGCAAAATCATGCAACCATAATTATTCCTAATGGATACGTGCTATAAATTGTGGTAAGAAAAAAATCTTACATTATCTTTCAATCAAATCTGACAGTCCTGGAAGATTACCTTAGACTAAATGCTTGTGTATAAGAAAGTGACCTATCAGAATCTCTCTGCTTTTTCTTATCCTTTTTTTCCTATCAAATTATGGGTTTTCTTTTGTAATTTCCCTCTCTGATAGCTTTTGGTGTAAAATACAGGTCTTTTATTAGTTGTCTTTTCTCTTAGTTTTAAAAAGTATATATCCTATATATTTTTTAATCATATGCCAAATACTGTAAGACATTTCATAATGAAACGCAGAGACAGTTATAGTTTGAGGCAAAGAATTCCAAGTAATAGGCTATTTTTTAATAGCAAAACTTATTATTTGGTAATATGTAACTTTTCTCTGAATTTTGATATCAATATTCATTTTAGAAAAAAATATTAGTGTTGTAATAAAAATACACAATGGTTGATTTACTTTGATTCTCCTCCATAAAGGATAAATCTCTATGGAGAAAATACAAGAGACTTTAACAAAGCTTTCTCACTCTAATGATACCCTCTGTGGTGGGGCATTCCCAAGACATATAGACAGCAATAAGTGAGGAAAACATACCTACATCTTTTCTGAGCACAACATTTTTTCAATGTGTAAATAAAGTTTTCTTGTTTTCATTCATTTTGTTGAAATTATAAATTGGACAAAAATCTTTCCAATGACTTTAGTCGCTTTCTGTGTTGTTACTCTCTTTTCTAGTATGAAGAGATTTCCATTTGTACAGAATTAGTGATTGCCTTAATTGAATTTATTAGGAATCTGAGATATAAAGTATTTAAATAATTTTATAAATCTAAAAAATATTTTAGGCAAAGCTGTATCTAGAACCCAGGTCTAATGGGACCTGGTCAGTATTGTTTTCCATTAAGTGACAAAATTATGGAAACATAAAATAGAAATGGAAATTGGAAATAGAGCATAGATGAGCTTATAGATAAGTGTACAAAATGTGTTTACTTGACTCAAATAGTATTAACACATTAACAAAAAATATAGGTGTAAAATTTGTAAAGATGAGTGATGAATATTTTCTCTTAAAATTGGATTTTGAGAAAGGGCTTAGAGGGAAAGCAGTTAAAGACACCATAATTTACTAATACACACACATATTCCCACATACAGCTGCTTCTCAACTCATCCCAATTTTCCCATTTCTCCCACATTATTCTTGAGATAATAGTAAGTAGGCTTGGATAGAGCTGCCCCTTTCAAAAGGACTAACACTACCAATTTTCCCATTTCTCCCACATTATTCTTGAAATAATAGTAAGTAGGCTTGGGTAGAGCTGCCCCTTTCAAAAGGACTAACACTCAAGAACTGCACAGGTGACACTTTAAACATACCATCAAAAAAAAAGGGAGAGAATAAAACAAATAATACAGTTCAGACAAATATTCCTCTTTGTTCTAATAAATTTAAAGAAACACATTAGTGCTGAAAAAAGCCTGAGAAACAAGAGCAGAAATAATCAATGAAAATACACTAGAAGAATGTAACACATAAGCTGATAGGGCTCCAAGGAGAAACTAAGTCAATAAAACACCCATTTTATAAATTAAGACTGCATAAATGTGATTTATCACATAAACAGAATTACAGATAAAAAATCACATGGTTATCACAATAGATGCAGAAAAGGCTTTTGATACAATTTCATATCCCTTCACATTATAATCCTTAATAAACTAGGCATTAAAGGAGCATACTTCAAAATAATAAGAGCCATCTATGATAAACACACAGCCAACATTATACTGAATGGGCAAAAGCTGAAAGTTTTCCCCTTAAAAACTGGCACAAGACAAGGATGCCCTCTCTCACCATCACTCCTATTCAACATAGTATTGAAAGTCCTGGCCAGAGCAATAAAGTAAGAGAAAGAAATAAAGAAATAAAGGGCATCCAGATAGGAAGAGAGGAGGTCAAACTATCCTGGTTTGCAGATGACATGATTCTATATCTAGAAAATCTCATAATCTTGGCCCAAAAGACCCGTAAGCTGATAAACAAACAACTTCAGCAAAGTCTCAGGATACAAAATCAATGTACAAAAATTACTAGCACTCCTATACACCGACAACAACCAAGCCGAGAGTCAAACGAGGAACACAATCCCATTCACCACAGCCACAAAAAGAATAAAATAGCTAGGTATACAAGAATAAAATACCTAGGAATACAGCTAAGCAGGGAGGTGAAAGACTTCTACAATAAGAATTACAAAACACTGCTCAGAGAAATCAGGGTGACACAAACAAATGAAAGAACATTCCATGCTCATGGAACGAAAGAATCAATACCATTAAAATGACCATATTTCTCCAAGTAATTTATGGATTCAATGCTATCAAACTACCAATGACATTCTTCACAGAACTAGAAAAAAGTATTCTAAAGTTCATATGGAACCAAAAGAGAGCCCCAATAGCCAATGCCATCCTAGACAAAAAGAACAAAACTGGAGGAATCACATTGCCGAACTTCAAAGTGTACTTACAAGGACACAGTAACCAAAAGAGCATGGTACTGGTGCAAAAACAGACACCTAGACCAACGGAACAGAATAGAGAGCTCAGAAATAAAGCCACACACCTACAACCATCTGACCTTTGGCAAAACTGAAAAAGAAAAAAAAAACAAGCAGAGGGAAAAGGACTCCCTATTAATAAATGATGCTGGGATAACTGACTAGCTATATGCAGAAGATTGAAACTGGACCCCTTCCTTACACCATATAAAAATCAACTCTAGACAGATTAAAGACCTAAGTGTAAAACCTAAAACTATAAAAACCCTGGAACATAACTTAGGAAATATTATTTTGGACATAAGAATTGGCAAAGATTTCATGATGAAAACATCAAAAGCAATTGCAACAAAACAAAAAATTGACAAATTAGACCTAAACTAAAGAGCTTCTTCTGCACAGCAAAAGAAACTATAAATGGGGTAAACAGGCAGCCTACAGAATGGGAGAAAATATTTGCAAACTATATACCTAACAAAGGTCTAAAATTCAGAATCTACATAAAACTTAAATATATAAGTGTAAAACAATGCCATTAAAAAGTGGATAAAGGACGTGAACAGACACTTTTCAAAAGAAGACATATGTGTTGCCAACAATCATATGAAAAGAACCTCAACATCACGGATCATTAGCAAAAGGCAAATCAAACCCACAATGAGGTACCATCTCACACCAGGCAGAATGGCCATTATTAAAAAGTCAATGCAAACAAACAAACAAACAAACAAAATTAAACCAGGATGTTGGTGAGGTTGTAGAGAAAAGGGAATGCTTATCTACTACTACTGGGAGTGTAAATTAGTTCAACTATTCTGGATAGCAGTGTGGTGATTCTTCAGAGAACTAAAAACAGAACTACTATTTGATCCAGCAATCCTACTACTGAATATATATCCAAAGAAATATAAATAATTCTACTATAAAGACACTTGCAGGCATATGTTCATTGCAGCACTATTCACAATAGCAAAGACATGGAATCAACCTAACTGCCCATCAATGGTAGACTGGATTACAAATGTAGTACATATACACCATGGAATACTATGCAGCCATAAAAAATGAGATCATGTCCTTTGCAGTAACATGGAGGGACTGGAGGCCATTATCCTTAGCAAACTAATGGAGGAACAGAAAACCAAATATTGTATGTTTCACTTTTAAGTGGGAGCTACATAATGAGAACAAATGGACACAGAAAGGGGAACAACAGACACTGGGGCCTACTTGAGTGAGGAGGTTGGGAGGAGGCAGAGGTTCAGAGAAAAAAAAAGAGTCAGGTACTATGCTTAGTACCCAGGTGATGAAATAATCTGTACATCAAACCCCTGAGTGGTGAGTTTACCTATATGACAAACCTGCACATGTACCCCTGAACCTAAAATAAAAGTTAAAAATAAAAAATAAATAAATACATTAAGACTGCAAAATGAAGTATAAAGAAGCAGAATAGATACTGCTGCAGAGTCATTAGCTCATGCCTGAAAAAATTATGTAAGACAGAATGTAAAAGAATAAGGAAGAAAAAAGAGGATTAAAGAGGAACATAATGGATACTGAAGAAAGTTAATATCATATGTATACATATTTGCGTTTCTAGAAAAACAGATAAAAACAAGTAGGAGAAAAAATAAGTAATAATCAAAGTATTAATAATCAAACTAATAATCAAAGAAAACTTCTCCAAAAGTTGGATAGAAAATAGAAACTGATATTTCAGGGGAAACAGCATGTATTTAGAACAACCAACACATATATATATATATATTTTTTTCGTTTATTTATTTATTTATTTATTATTATTATTATACTTTACGTTCTAGGGTACATGTGCATAATGTGCAGGTTTGTTACATATGTATACTTGTGCCATGTTGCTGTGCTGCACCAACTCGTCAGCACCCATCAACTCGTCATTTACATCAGGTATAACTCCCAATGCAATCCCTCCCCTCTCCCCCTTTCCCATGATAGGCCCCGGTGTGTGATGTTCCCCTTCCCGAGTCCAAGTGATCTCATTGTTCAGTTCCCACCTATGAGTGAGAACATGCGGTGTTTGGTTTTCTGTTCTTGTGATAGTTTGCTAAGAATGATGGTTTCCAGCTGCATCCATGTCCCTACAAAGGACACAAACTCATCCTTTTTTATGGCTGCATAGTATTCCATGGTGTATATGTGCCACATTTTCTTAATCCAGTCTGTCACTGATGGACATTTGGGTTGATTCCAAGTCTTTGCTATTGTGAATAGTGCCACAATAAACATACGTGTGCATGTGTCTTTATAGCAGCATGATTTATAATCCTTTGGGTATATACCCAGTAATGGGATGGCTGGGTCATATGGTACATCTAGTTCTAGATCCTTGAGGAATAGCCATACTGTTTTCCATAATGGTTGAACTAGTTTACAATCCCACCAACAGTGTAAAAGTGTTCCTATTTCTCCACATCCTCTCCAGCACCTGTTGTTTCCTGACTTTTGAATGATCGCCATTCTAACTGGTGTGAGATGGTATCTCATTGTGGTTTTGATTTGCATTTCTCTGATGGCCAGTGATGATGAGCATTTTTTCATGTGTTTGTTGGCTGTATGAATGTCTTCTTTTGAGAAATGTCTATTCATATCCTTTGCCCACTTTTTGATGGGGTTGTTTGTTTTTTTCTTGTAAATTTGTTGGAGTTCTTTGTAGGTTCTGGATATTAGCCCTTTGTCAGATGAGTAGATTGCAAAAATTTTCTCCCATTCTGTAGGTTGCCTGTTCACTCTGATGGTAGTTTCTTTTGCTGTGCAGAAGCTCTTTAGTTTAATGAGATCCCATTTGTCAATTTTGGCTTTTGCTGCCGTTGCTTTTGGTGTTTTAGACATGAAGTCTTTGCCCATGCCTATGTCCTGAATGGTACTACCTAGATTTTCCTCTAGGATTTTTATGGTATTAGGTCTAACATTTAAGTCTCTAATCCATCTTGAATTAATTTTCGTATAAGGAGTAAGGAAAGGATCCAGTTTCAGCTTTCTACTTATGGCTAGCCAATTTTCCCAGCACCATTTATTAAATAGGGAATCCTTTCCCCATTTCTTGTTTCTCTCAGGTTTGTCAAAGATCAGATGGCTGTAGATGTGTGGTATTATTTCTGAGGACTCTGTTCTGTTCCATTGGTCTATATCTCTGTTTTGGTACCAGTACCATGCTGTTTTGGTTACTGTAGCCTTGTAGTATAGTTTGAAGTCAGGTAGCGTGATGCCTCCAGCTTTGTTCTTTTGACTTAGGATTGTCTTGGAGATGCGGGCTCTTTTTTGGTTCCATATGAACTTTAAAGCAGTTTTTTCCAATTCTGTGAAGAAACTCATTGGTAGCTTGATGGGGATGGCATTGAATCTATAAATTACCTTGGGCAGTATGGCCATTTTCACGATATTGATTCTTCCTATCCATGAGCATGGTATGTTCTTCCATTTGTTTGTGTCCTCTTTTATTTCACTGAGCAGTGGTTTGTAGTTCTCCTTGAAGAGGTCCTTTACATCCCTTGTAAGTTGGATTCCTAGGTATTTGATTCTCTTTGAAGCAATTGTGAATGGAAGTTCATTCATGATTTGGCTCT